>NW_020945064.1:12315805-12326592 GCF_900497805.2 Vombatus ursinus | reverse complement strand
GAAAGAAAGAAAGAAAGAAAGAAAGAAAGAAAGAAAGAAAGAAAGAAAAAACCAGAACACATTCCCTGTCTCCAAGGCACTTACATCCTGGGGAATACAACATGTTTTCAGATAGTTAAGTACAAGAGAATTGGAATCCGGAGCAAGCACTGATGGTACAAGGTAGGAGAAAAGGTGTGATGTCAAGGAGTGCTTCCCAGAGGAGGTGAACGGGAGCAGAGCCCTGAGACAGGGAGATGAGAAGAGAACCCTTGTCAGACATGGGCACCACCCATGTGAATGTGCAGAGGAGAGCTGTAGAATGTCAAGTTCAAAGAAGAGCTATTTGACTAGATAGAATATGGTGCTGGTGAAAGGATGTAATGGGAAATAGGGTTAATAGGGAGCTACTGAGGACTTCAGAGCAGGAGAGTGACATAGTCAGACTTGTGCCTTGGAAAGATTATAGTGGCAGCTGTGTGGAGGAAGGATTGGAGAGAAAAGAGAACGGAAGAGGGAAGGAGACCAACCAGGAGACGTCACTATAGGCCTGATCAGAGGTGATGAGGACGTGAATTACCAGGGTGTTGGTTATGGAAGTGAACAGAAAGGGATGATGATAAAAAAGAAGTAGCAAGGGTAGCCTCGCCTTTACCTTCCACCTTACTCAGCTAGGTGGCACCACAGTGCACAGAGCCCTAAACCTGGAGTCAGGAAGACCTGATTTCAAATCCAGCCTCAGGCACGTATTAGCTGTGTGACCCTGGGCAAGTCACACTTAACCGTCTTTACCTCAGTTTCCTCAGTTGTAAAGTGGGGATAATAACAGTACCTGTGTCCCAGGGCTCTTGTAATAGTCTTTGTAAAGCTCTCAACACAGTACCTGGCACATAGTAGGTGCTTAATAAATGCTTATTGTTCCCTTCCCCTCACTCTTCTCAAGGAAATTTGCTTAGTTTCCATTTTGTTTGGCTGGTCCACTCAAGCCTTCCCCAAGGCACTCCACAGCACACACTCTTCACTTCCTCCTGGCTCCTCTGATTAAGGGTATGTTTTTCACTATTTAAGAACTAAGCTCCCACTTTCTTCTTGTACTCTCCCTGAATGAGAATAATGCCTTATGTTTTCCTAAGGCTTTAAGGTTTACAAAGGGCTCTACATATATTATCTCATTTGATCCTCACAAAAATCCTGTGAGGTTTTGTTTGTTTGTTTGTTTGTTTTTTAATTTTCATGTTATAGATGAGGGAATAGGCCCAGAGAGGTTAATTGACATGCTCAGAGTCACATAGCTAGGCTGAGGCATGATTTGAAACTATGCCTTTCTGGCTCCAAGTCCTGAACTCTATCCAGTACTCCACACTGTCTCCTGACTAAAAAAGTTATTTCCCTACAACCTCCCTCACGTCCAAACCCATGACTCCAGCCCAGCTACTCCTGGATCCACAAGTGACCTTATCCTTTCTTTGCACAAAATGTACATTCTTAATCTTATCTCAAACATGTTGCCCTTTGTTTGTTCTGGTTCAAGGTTAAGGGTGTTTTCTGAGTCTGTGGAACATAAGTGAAGTGAACTGGCCCATATGAAGATCCAGGCCTTCCTGACCTTGGCCTCATTAGCTCCATGCTCAAGTAAGCAAGAATCAGAGCCGGAACCGTCCTTAGTCCCCTTCCCTCATTGGACCTATGCAGAAACTTGACATCTGTAGTAGAGGGGACATGGCCTGTCCAAGGTGACTCAGTCGCCATCTGGCCAAGCTCAGATCGGACCTCAGGTCCTCTGACTCCAAATTGAGATTTCTTTGTACACATCACACTGGGCTGGAGGAAACCTTAGATCAGTGGGGTCAAACCCAAATAGAGATGGGATCCTGAACCATACATCAAGATCCCTGTGGGCTGCATATTGACTTGTAAGTGTCTGAGAGCCAGATTTGAACTCAGATCCTCCTGACTCCAGAGTCAGTGCTGTATCCACTGTGTTGCCTAGCTGACCCTACTCAAATCTTTGAAGGGCAATCCCATGGAAGAAGAATGAGCCTTGTGTTCTGCTTGTCCCCAGAACTCCGAACCACAAGTGACAGGTAGACCTTTCAAAGAGGTAGGTTTGGGCTTGATATAAAGGAAGACTTCCTAAAGATTAGAGCTGTCCAGACGTGGAATGGGCTTTCTCCAGAGGTGGTGGATGCCTCCTCCTTGGAGACATCTTAAGTAAAAAGTGACTGACCATCAGAAATGCTGGAGATGATCCCAAGCTTGGGAGGGTGTGGGAGCTCTTATTCAATTACAGGTTGGTTCAATTACATTTAGTAAGTATCCAAGGCTGGATTTGAACTCAGATCTTCCTGACTTCAGGCCCAGCACTCTATCCTCTGTACCACCCAGCTTCCCCCAAAGAAGAACCAGAATCCCAGAGTAGCCCATCTGCTTCCAAATGCAGTGCCCAGGGTCACATATCTGCCATCCCATACAGGCACCTTACATCTTCCTTTCTAAAAGAGAAAGGGTAGATGGTGAAGTAGATGCAGCACCAACCCTGGAGTCAGCAGGACCTGAGTTCAAATGTGACCTCAGACAGACACTTGATCCTTACTAACTGTGTGACCCTGGGCAAGTCACTTAATTCAATTGCCTAGCAAAATAAACAAACAAACAAACAAACAAATAAATAATTGAATAAATAAATAAATAAATAAATAGAAGAGAAAGGCTTTTAGACAACAACCCCAGATCTTCTTCCCCCACTGAGCTGCATGGCCTACCATGTACTGTTAGACTATACCCATGCCACTTCTGGCTAGGACTGTTTCCCATCAGGCATGTGGAAATCCTATGTCTGCTTTCCTCCCACTCTCCAGCCTCTCCATCCCATTTCCTGGAACAGAGATTGAAATGAATCAGGTAATGACCAGACAACACTTAGAGAAAGGCCCTGGGAAGGATAGAAGATAACTGGAAAGTATCATTAGTCCATTCACTGGTGGGCTGTGAACACCCTCTGATTTCTAAGGTCCCTGGCAGATTTCTCCTCTCCCAGCCTTCTCTTTTTAACTGGCAAGGACCCTGAAAGTGTCAGCTGGTGGCTAAGTACCGGGTAAATAAGATGAATAATATCATTATCTAGCATCTTTTTTTTTTTTAAATTCTGGTCTGTCTGGCTCACTGTGGCTTTATTCTGAGCTGACGCAGATTTCAGCTATCAATAAAAGGGAAGAGAACACTCTCCCGTTTTTGATAAGAGTAATATCTTAAATTAAGATAGAGTGTTTGCCTTAGAACACCAAGGAAAGCTGTTCCATGGTTCCTGGTGGGGAGAAGGTCGAGCGTGTTAGCAGCATAGGGGGAGAGATGTTTGCCGTGGGTTTTTTACAGTCTCATAGGGTTGTTGTTTTGTAAGCCTTAAAATGCTAGATAAATATGAGTTGTTTGTTATTATTCTTTTAAATGTAGTCTTTTGCCCAGAACAAACTAATGAGATTCTAGCCTGAATTACTAGAGGCATGATATCCAGGATTAGGGAGGACCCAGCCTAGCTGTCCTCTGCCCTGGTCAGACTGCACCTAGAATACTGTGTTCAGTTCTGCTCCCTACATCTTGGGAAGGGTGTTGCCAAACTGGATTGTGTCTGGAGTAGGGAGACCGAGATAGTGAAGGCACCAGAGACATACCATATAAAGAGTAGTTGAAGGAATCAGAGATTTATATTATTATATTGTTTGTATTTGTAATGATGATACTTATAATAGTGATAAGTCATGTTTATAGAGCACTTGAAGGTTCGCAGACTCCTTTACATGTGTGGTTTCATTTGACTTCCACAACAACCCGACGAGGTGCTTGTTTGTGTTTGGGTGGTTGCTGTTTGTCCTTTGTTTTTGAAGAGGACCGATGACATCATAGGGTGATGTCTTGACTTGTGCATGAATTGGATGAAGGAGGACTAGAAAAAGAATTCTTCCTGGAGGTGGGATTTTAGCTGAGATTTGAAGGAAGCCAGGAAACAGAGAAGAAGAGGGGGAGGAGGAGGAGGAGGAGACAGCTAACGAAAATGCTCAGAGATAAAAGATGGAGCATCTTGGGTAGGGAACCGCCAGGAGGCCAGAGTCACTGGATCACAGAGTACATGGGGACAACTAAGGCATAGGAAGACTGGAAAGGTAGGAGGGGACCAGTTCAGGAAGGGCTTTAAAAGCCAACCAAAGGATTGTATATTTGATCCCCGAGTAAATAGGGAGCCGCTGAAGTTTATTGAGTAGGTGAGTGAGATGGCCACAGTTGTTCTAAGAAAGATCGGTTCTATGGAAACTTTTGTCTCCATGTTTAGGATGTTATAGAAAGCCTCACGGGGGTGTTGCATTCAGTGCTGGGCCCCACATTTTAGGAAGGGCTTTGATCAGCTGGAATGGAGAGTGTCCAGAAAAGGGCCCTCTGGATAACAGAGTGGGTTGCCTGGGAAGGCAGAGGGTCCCCTTTTCAGAATTCTCGAAGCAAAGGCTAAGGGACCGCTTGGTAACGGGCGAGATGGGCTCCGTGGTCTCTGAGATTCCGTACAAGTCCACAAGGCTGTGATTCTGTGCCTTTCTCATCATTTGGATATTAGGTGCATTTAATGCAACTTTCACCACCCAGTGGTGTGAGAGATTCTTAAAGACTGGAAGGATGTTGTGTGTGTCTAGACTGTAAGCTCCCTGAGGGTGAAGACCAGGAATTAACCAATAACTGGTTTTACGTAATCTTGCTTCTTCCCACATCTTTATGAGGCAGCGTTCTCATCTCTACCACCAGTAAGCCGGCCTCCCTGGAGCAGCAAGTCACCCTGAGGGAGAGACAGGAGGTAGCATGGGGCCAGGCAGGTCTCTAAATCCTAGGATACTGTGAATACCTCTGGGTCTTAGTTTCTCCTATATGTAAAATGAAGAGGCTGGACTAGATAATCTCTCCTCTCTCTTCCAGCTCTGTGGCTATAGATCTTATCCTTCTTTATCCCACATGGTTTTGGGCCTATGGTGAGGGGGTCAGTAATTTCTCATTGACCAACTGACCCACCCCTCAGTATGGGCTATTTGCCAAGAAATTCCCAGGGAGTTCCAGGCTCCTACCTACATAGACCAGGGGAGGGGAGGCTCTTCTCAGAACCTGGCTAGCCTCCATAAGCAGGAAGAGATTTCTCAACACTCCAAGAGAACGCAGACGCATTGTAGGGGGATGTGAACGGGAGGCTTCCCTCTGCCCATTCAGAGAGACAGGTTCAAGGCCAGGCCAGGCAAGGCCAGGGCACAGTTCTCCCCACCCAGTTCTCTATGGGGTTTCGCACATTGCTGCCTGATTTGACTCTAGGCCCTGCTATAAAAAGCCCACCAAGCTGGGTGTGGAAGGAGTCACTGTCTATTACTCACAATGGAGTTGGGGGTGGAAGGGAAAGCCCCATGCCTGGCTTTCTTTAAGGTCACCCTGGCAGAGCTTCACACGATGAAATTGGGCAGGCCTCGGGGAACAGCCAGTGGCCAGCTCATAGGAAGCACTTAATAGATGCTTGTTGAATGACTGGCTGACAGAGAGCAGGAGGGGCCTGGCTCCAGCCAGACATGCCCATTCTCTGGAGCCAGGCGAAATGTTTTGGCCAGAGAACTCCCAGGCTTTATGAAGGGCTCAGTCCGTGCAGTGTTTCCATATGGATTCCATAAATTAAACCTTGCCAGGAAACGAATGGTAAATTTATATGTCTGCTCACATGTGTGGTTCATTGACTCTTAAGAGCTTTCCAGCAGAATTCACGTCCCATCCATCTCACTTAGGCACTCGGGTTTTATAGGGCTAATCCCTAAAAAAATTGGATCAACATGAAGTTTCTTTTTATACAGGCACCCTAGCCCTGGAACTCATAAATCAGGAAGGAGGGAGTCCTCAATCCCCTGACCCTGCTTTCCTGAGCAATTCCAATTGGTCCACTCCCAGAAACCCTGCCCAGAGCCTAGCAGTCAGTCACCTCCAGGCTCAAGCAGCACTCCCCTCACAGCCCCCCATATTATATTGATTCTCGGTGCCAATTATGCCTTTGAAATATCTCCAGCAAAAGACCTTTTCTTTCTGTTCTCAGTGCTGCCGCTTCATCCTAGGCTCTTATCTGGCATCTACACAATTACAAAAAAGAGGAAGCCATGATCCAATAATAGCTGTGGTATTGAATACTATTGGATTCAAAGTCAAATGATCTGGGTTTCAATCCCATTTCACGTATTTTATTTTATGCATTTAAGAACTTAATTCTGAGAAGGGGTCCCTAGGTTTTCCCAGCCCACCAAAGTAGGGCGATGACACAAAAACAGCAAAGAACCCCAGGAACAGATGGTTACTAAGGGCTTTTCTCTCTCTAAGTAAGTCCTGTGGTGAATGGTTTCCTAATTTGTCTCCCTTACTTCCTTCCTATCTTACCCTTCCCCACTTCAAATTCACCTTGCCGATAAGCACGTTGATCTCTCGACAATACCACTTTTCTCATGCCTGATGACAGCTGAGATGGTGTAGTGTAGTGCGAAAAAATGGTGGATTCCAATTCAAAGAACCTGGGTTCCCATCCCAGCACTGCTACTGGCCATCTCTGTGACCCTGGATGGGTCACTTCTGACTTTCCTATGTGTCAGAAGAGGTGGTTGGCATCTCTAATAGATGTCTTCCTCTAAATTCTATTATCTTAAGATCCCAGGATCTTTCTGTTACTCCCCATTCATTAAGACTCACTGAGGAGTGGAGTGTGCTCAAGGAGTCTCTGGTCCATCGGGAAGCAGAGAGATCAATATGGTGTCATTGGGCAGGCAAGTAATGTCAATATCATCCTCAGGGGAACACAAGCATCCTAGCAAAAGAGGAAGGCTTTGAACATAGGCATGTCAGCTGCTTATGGGGCAGCTAGGTGGCGCTATAGTGCACAGACTGCTGAGCCTGGAGTCGGAAAACTCATCTTTCTGAGTTCAAATCTGATCCCAGACACTTACTAGCTGTGTGACCCTGGGCAAGTCACTTCACTTGTTTGCCTCAGTTTTGTCATCTGTCAAATGAGCTGGAGAAGGAAATGGTGAACCACTCTTGTATCCTGGCCAAGAAAATCTCAAATGGGGTCACAAAGAATGGACATCAACTGGCTCTGTTGTCTGAGAGGCACCCTAGATGAGTTTAGAGTGGCTCATCCCCTGGTGAATTATTCCTTTGGGGTCACAGCCACTAATGAAAACTTTCTACCACAGTGTGGAGAGGTTGCTCTCTCCTTTGGTGGCAGCTTCGTAGAATCATAGGCAGTAAAGCTAGAAGTGACCTTGGAGTTCACCTAGCCCAATCTCTTCATTTTAGAGATGAGTAAGCTAACACAGAGGGGGAGTGACCTGCCCGGTCACGTCCTCAGGTTCCACAGGTCATAAGTAGCCCAGCTCAGACTCAAGTCTGATTCCAAATCCAGTGGTCTTTTCAGGATGTTACTCTTCATTAGCAGTAATGTTAATTGCAGTCATTTATATCTAGCAATTAAGCTATTAGCACTTAAAGGTTTGCCAAGCACCTTACATACATCGAAATCTTGGATCCATTGGATTCAGCTGAACAAATACTTATTAATTGCCTACCACACACAGAGTCCTTTTTCTGGGTTCTAGAGATACAAGAACAGATACCGTATAAACCTTGTTTTCAAAGTGCTTGAAATCTAATGGGAGGAGTGGTGAAAGGTCACCATCCAGCACATTGTAAATACCCAGTAATACATGTTTATTGATTGATCGGGCAGCTGGATGGTTCAATGGATAGAGTGCAGGACCTGGAGTCAGGAAGATCTGAATTCAAATCCAGCCTCAGACCCTTACTAGCCATATGACCCTGGGCAAGTCACTTAACCTCTGTTTGCCTTAATCCACTGGAGAAGGAAATGGCAAACCACTCCTGCATCTTTGCCAAGAAATCTCCACAGACAGTATGGTCTGTGAAGAGTTGGGTATGACCGAAAGACTGAACAACAACAAGTTGATCAATCAATTTATCGATTGTAAGACCAGTGGAAAGCAATTTAGTAGGGATGAAAAAAGCCTTGGCTCAGGAGTGCAAGGACCTGGGTGAATTCAAATCTACCCCTAGTGTTTTCCTAGCAGTATGACTTTGAGACTACTTCCCTGGGCCAAAGCTTCCTTAGCTCTAAAAGGAGCGAGATTGTACTAGAATGACCTCGGAGGCTCTGTCCAGCTCTAGGGCTCTGATCTCTGAGCACTCAAATAATTCTAATGGAAAGGGAAGCTCTTCATTCTCCTTTTCTCACACTTCCTCATCTCCTTGTTCTGTAATAAATAAGAACTCTTCGAACATTTTCACAGATGTGATCTGATGTGACTCGAACAACGATGCTGTGAGGGTCACAGGGTAACTATTATTATCCCAGCTTATGGATAATGAAACTGAAGCTCAGAGAGATGGGGCTAGCTGCCTAAGGTCACACAGCAAGTAAATGGCAAAGCTGGGACGAAAACCCCAGGTCTCCTGACTTCCGTGTCCGAGATCTTTCAACTTACACCGTAGGTTTGTAGGATCAAAGATTTAAAGCCAGAATGCACTTTAGAAGTGACTGAGGCCCACCCCCTCACATTACAGATGAGGAAACTGAGGCAGAGAGAGGCTAAGTGATCTGTCCAAGGTCCTACACCTGGTTGGGATCTCAGGTAGGATTTGAACCTAGCTCTTCTTGATTTCAAGGGCAGTGATCTGTATACTACACCACATTGCTTATCAAATATGTATCAGTTCTGTTTAGAGATCAGAGACAACCAATCAATCAATCAATAAGTTTTTAATAAGTGCCTACTGTATTCTAGTCTGGGGCACCGAGGTGACGCATGGAAAGAGAACTGGGCTTTGTAGTTAAGAAGACTTGTCTTCTTGAGGTCAAATCTGAGATACTTACTAGCTCTGTGACTCTGGACAAGTCACTTAACTTTTTTGCCTCAGTTTCCTCATCTGTAAAATGAACTAGAGAAGGAAATGACAAACTACCCCAATATCTTTGCCAAGAAAACCCCAAAACGGGTATCAAAGAGTCAGACACAAGTGGAAATGACTAAATAACAAAAAAAAAGTTCTAGTTAGTCAATTATTATTAAATTTATTATTATTTATTATTATTTATTATATATTATTAAAGGCCTACTATGTTCCAGGCACTGTGCTAAGTGCTAAGGCTATAAAGGCAAAAGACAATTCCTTTTCTCAAGGACCTTCCAGTCTAAGGGTGGGGGGAGCGGGGGAAGATGACAGGCAAACAACCATGTGCAAACAGGTTATATGTACAGGTAAATTGGAGATAATCATCGGGGGGAAGGTTCTAGAATTGTTGTAATTGTTCATTCTTCGTTTTTGTGGAGAAGTGCCAAGCATCGGGTACACAAATGCTGAAGTCAGTGAGCTCCTACCCTCCAGGCATCCTCCCAGAGGAGGGAGGATTGCACATGTTCAAACAAAAATACAGATATAAACAAAATAATTACGAAGCTATAGGAGAGCGCACTAACAACTAGAAGGAATCATGGACGGCTTCTTGAAGGAGGTGACCTAATGAAGAAGGATTAGATAGTTCCTCCTATCATTGAAGTTTTGAACTTTCAGGGAAGTAGATTTAAGCTCAAATTAGGTAAAGAACTTCCAAACAATTTGAGCTATTTTCAAAGTTGCCATGGGCCTGGAAGTCCACGAGCAGAGGCAGGGAGGGGACGTTGTCAAGATGACTCCTGTTCGGCTGTGGATTCTACTAGTTTGACCTTCAAGCTCTCTTCTAACAAGGAGATTCTGTGGTTCTGATCCCCAGTGCCCGGTTGGTGCCCAGTCTATATCTGTCGATTCTTCCAGCCCCATACCTTGTGCCGTGTCTATCTGCCGTGCTGTGTAGTTAATATATTGATGTCTAGAGGTCGTGAAGTGATGGAGGAGGAGTCCCAGGTCTGCCAGACGTCCTTGTGTGAATCTGAAAGGTTCATTTAACTTCACTGTCAAATGAAGGAGTTGGGCTGAGGTCTCTAAGGACATTTCCTGTTCTAAGAGTCTATGATTCTTTGATGAACTGGGGTCACTGCAAGACCCTCAATCATCAAAGGAAAAAAGAAAGGTCCATTTGCACTGGGGTTCCTTTCCTCGCTTACCTTCCCCTGCCCGTCTTCCCCCCGACCCTAGATGCCCGGGATCTGTCTGGGCTACTGGACTGCTCATGCAGCTTAGATGAGGTGGAAGTCACCAACTCCGTTCCTTCAGGTGAGAGGGAGGACCCCTAACCTTACACTTACCTTGCCCCTACCTCCTAAGGTCCTCCGGGCCCTACCGCCTGCCCTGGGTCTGACCCCTGCAGACCCCTGGCACTGTTATCTGACCTACCTAAGACGACCTAAGGACCCCTGGGCCTGGCCAGCAGCCCCTCTGCTTCACCGTCAGTTCTTTGGGGCTATTCTGACTGCCCCACAGCTGAACTTTAATGATACGTTGTCTCTTCCAGTTAGAATGTAAGCTCCTTGAGAGCAGCTACTCTCACTTTTTCTATTTGTATCCTCAGAGCTTATCATAGCGCTTTGTACATAATAACCTAGTAACTTAATAGATGTTTTCTCATTCAATCATGCATTCATTCACTGGACTTACCAAGACATAGTAACCTAGTAGCTTAGTAGATGCTTTCTCATTCATTCATTCAATCATTCATTCATACACTAGACTTACCAAGACCTAGTAACTTAGGAGATACTTTCACATTCATTCTTTCAATCACTCATTAATACACTGGACTGACCAAGAGT
>NW_020945064.1:12305412-12315795 GCF_900497805.2 Vombatus ursinus | reverse complement strand
CCTAGTAACTTAACCTAATAATTTAGGAGATACTTTCTCATTCATTCATTCAATCACTCATTTGTACACTAGACTTACCAAGACCTAGTAACTTAGGAGATACTTTCTCATTCGTTCATTCAATCACTCATTAATACACCGGACTTACCAAGAGTAGTAACCTAGTAGCTTAGTAGTGTTTTTCATTCATTCATTCATACACTGGACTTACCAAGCCAATTTAGAAATGTTTTTAACAGCAAGGGTATGAAACAGGAAGGGCGTTCTGGGTAACTCAATTTACCAGAAAACTCACTTAATTGGCCCTGACTTCCAAGCTCATCCTTGCATATTGTTGTTAAGCTATGTGGGATTTCCTCATTTTTGGAGGAGAACCTCCTTGTGTAGTTCAGTTCGCCAGTGAAAGCAAGTCAGGTGACTGAGTCTGAAAGTAACACGTCTGGAAACTCCAAAGTGGAAACCCAGTGGTATCTCAAGGAAAATGTGTAATAAAAGGATAATCAATCTTGAACTAGAAGGGACCATAGAGAACATCTTTATAGATGAGGAAACTAAGGCTCAAGGAGGTTAAGCAGCTTGTCCAAGCTCACACAATCCTCAGTTGTCAAAGGAAGGCTGAGGAATATTCTTTATATAGTGTGTAACAGAGCTGGGATTCAAACTCGGGTCCGCTGGCTCCAAATACAACTTTCTTTCCATTAAATTTGCCTCAGTAATAAATGGAAAATGGGACTGACCTGGTGACTGCCCCAATTTCCACTGATGGAGTCCAGGAAATTAAACTATCGGGGAAAATGATGACAGATTTCTAGTCCTTCATTTTACTAATCATTTTAGGCAAGATTTAGAGGCCTGTGACTTTGAGAGTCATTCAGATAATGTTCAGCTCCATTACCCACTGATTGATTGATTTATTTTACAGTTACTTATTAAGTGCCTACTGCATGCAAAGCACTGTGTTGGGTACTGGGGGAGGTAATTGAGGACTTCACTTCTTCACCCTTGTTCCTAATTGGATACATCCCTGATACTGTCATCCTCCTTTCATTGGGCTCCCCATTTTTGTTGTGTCTTTTCAGTCACATCTGACTTTCCCTGACTCCATTTAGGGTTTTCCTGGCAAAGATACCGGAGTGGTTTGCCATTTCCTTCTCCAGCTCATTTGACAGATGAGGAAACTGAGGCAAACAGGATTAAGTGACTTGCCCAGGGTCACACAACTAGTAAGTGTCTGAGGCTAGATTAGAACTCAGGTCTTCCTGACTCCAGGCCCATCACTCTATTCATTGTACCACCCAGCTGCCCCCATTGCCTGCCAAATATAGTACAAATTCTAAAATCTGGTAGTGAGACACTTTCACTATCTGTTTAAAATCTACCTCTCTACCCTCATTTTATACTATTCTTTATTCTTGGTATTTTATACCAAAATGGTAGTTAGGTGGTACAGTGGATAGAATGCAGGGCTTGGACTCAGGATGACCTGAATTCAAATCCAGTCTCAGAGGTTTATTATATGACCTTTGGATGCCCTTTGGCAAGTCACTAAACCACTGTTTGCCTCAGTTTCCTTAGCTGTAAAATGGGGATAATAGCAGCACTTACCTCCCAGGGTTGTTATGAGAATCAGATGAGATAACGTGGTAAAACCCTTCGCATAATTTCTGGCACATGGTACATAAAAAATTGGGGCGGGGGTTATAATTGAAAGAGTGCTGGTTCTGTTAAGGACCTGGGTTCAAATCTTGCCTATCTGTATGACCTTGATCAGATCACTTAAGCTCCCTTCTGTAAAACAAGGGGGTTAGACCGCAAGACCTCAGAGGACCCTGCCAGCTTTCAATATATGATCCTATCCGCCAACCCTCACCTTGCCTTTTATAGATGAGAAAACTGAGAAAGAAATTTCTTTTCTAAGAAAGAAAATTGTTTTTACCCAGTCATAGAACCAATATCTAAGCAGAGCCAAGATTCAAACCCAGGGCCTGTGGTTTCAAACCCAGCATGCTTTTCACTCCAACGTGTGCCTTTGGCTCCCCTCTGTTCCAGTGGCTAACAAGTCTTCCCTGGCAAAGTAAATTAGGGCTCAAGGGCATACAGTTGAGGGTCTTGAAGTGGGATTGAAGCCACAGTGGGACCGAGGATGACAATGGTGCCTGACACTGGATGGAAAGAGAGGGTCTTGGGCGTAAAGAGGAATCCTCCAGTGGTTCATCACATCTGATCATCTCCTTTTTTTACAGGTTTCTTCCTCTTCCCTTGAGACGTCGATTGCTACAAAGCCCCCTGTCAAGGACATAGACGTGTGCCCAGGGGCGCCAGACATCCTGGACAGAAGCAACAGGACATCACAGGAGGCCATCTCCAGCTCTGACCAATGCCGGCTGAGTGGGATGGATACAGACAGCGCCGACCTGGGAGGCATAAGTAGGTGTCTTTTCACATGTGTCTTGTGTAGAGATTAGGACAGGACTGCGGTGATAGAGGAATTTGCATGGAGCTCCCAGAAGTCTGTAACTACAGACTGCTCTGACCGCACAGGCAGACGTTACCCAGACCATCACTGATTCTACAGGGAAGGAGCAGTGACCGGAAGCTGATTCTATCTCCCTAGACTCAGAGGTCTTAGACTGTTTATCACTAGGGCAAAGGGGAGCCTCACTCTGGGAAAGCCCAGTGCACCCCTTCCCCCCAGGATCAAAAGCATTTAATTTGATTTATATTTCAGTGTTTCCACTACAGTATGAGGGTAACTTAATCTCTGACCTCTCCCCTTCCCAATTTCCTTGGGAAAATCCCAGAGTAGCTCTTGAGGCCATAAAATGAGTCTCCATCAGTAAGGGCTTTGGAGAAGGCAGCTGGAGGTGGGGACTTATGGCTCCTTCCTGGCCAGCAGATTGGAGTTAAAAATCCCCGCCTTTGCTGCTCTGGATTCCCTCCACCAAGTGGTGTTTGTTTAGCAACAGGAGCTGGTGCCAGTGAGCAGAAGGGGACCAGGAGGGGGTCTTGAGGGTGGTCTGGGAGGCATACGGAACACGAAAGAGGTGATGGATCACACCCCGACACTCAAAGCAGCTCTGGAAGGGCCAGTTTTGAGGGCCCACTAAGTCTTAAGGCCACTCTTACAGTCGCAGCTGTGATGTATGACAGAGTTTGGAAGTCTTTGAGAAGTGACACTCCAAAATTCTGACCTTTCTGATATATGTAGAGGGAGAGCACTAACCACTGGAGGAGAGAAAGAATTGGGAATGGAAACCAGATAGATTTGTAGATGTGGGGATGAGTGTGCCAACTACCAGATCTCATAGGAGAATGGGAAGATGGTGGAGAGAAGGTGAAATTTACTGTTGGCCCTTGGCCAGCCACTGACTCTAAAGGGGCTTATGTGTACTGGCTGAGGGTTTGAGCGGACATCAGGACCAACTGGCAAAGCAACAGAGGAGGTAGCAGTGGGCATTCGCCTGCATGCTAGTGAAAGCAATTGGCTGGTGTCAGAGAATTATAACATTAGATCTTGCAAGGATTTTACGGGTCAACTAGTTCAACATTCTTGTCTTTCTTGTTTCTCTTGTTTTTTAGTTCATTTTATTTTAATTTATGAAATAAAACAAGCATTTCCACAACACAGTACAATAAAAAAGATGATTGCATGTGAAACTGCAGACAAGGAAACT
Source organism: Vombatus ursinus (assembly GCF_900497805.2). NCBI lineage: Eukaryota > Metazoa > Chordata > Mammalia > Diprotodontia > Vombatidae > Vombatus > Vombatus ursinus. The sequence continues at coordinate 12,312,121 of NW_020945064.1, read as the reverse complement.
GAGGCCCTGAGAGCCCAAGAGACTTTCCCTACAGTCACACAAATAGTGTGGGAGCAAATAGTGGAGTGAGGATGTGAACTTGGTCATATAGTAAGTTTCTCTCTCTCTCCGCGTAGATGTCCCAAAGACGTCTTAAACTCAACATGTCCGAAACAGAAGTCATCTTCTCTTCTATGCCTACTCTTGCTCTAAAATGGTTTAGAGGCAGCTAGGTCTTGCGGATAGGATGCTGCTCTGGCATCAGGAAGACCTGAGTTCAAATCTAGCCTCAGGATGCTTGATTAGTGGTGGTCATCTTTCATTCTCAAAAAGAATCAAAATGATATCACTATGTTAGAGGCAACATACAGTATATTCAACTGTGGCTGATCAGACTAATACAAGCTTGGAAGGCCCTACCCTAGGTCTGACCCATACAGTCCGTATGAACATTTGGAGTGGAGATGTCTCTAAATTTGCATGTCTCATGTTTCTTTTGAGCTACTGCAATTCTGCTTTGCTCGTAGAGCACAGCACCTTCTTTGATGCAGGTACTCTCTGCTGTCTGGTCCTTTGCTAGAAACTCCCATGTCATGCATGCAATCAATTCAGAGTTCTTCAGAGAGACCTTGAGAATGTCCTTATATCGCTTCTTCAGCCCGCCATATGAGCGCCTTCCTTGTGTGAGTTATGTGACCCTGGGCAAGTCACTTAGCCTCAGTCTGACCTAGTTTCTGAATCTGTAAAAGGAAGATAATGATATGTCCACCTCCCAATGTTGGTGTGAGGATCAAGTGATATAGAAAAAAACTTTGCAAACCCTAAGCTGGTTATTAGTGTTGTTATTGTGGTTAAAGGCATCACATCCTCCAGATTCACATCCTAAGAGTCACCCTTGACTCTTTCCTCTTCCTCATCCCTCATATCCAGTCGTTTTCCAAGTCTCGTTCATTCCATCCCCACAAAATTTCCCATCTGGAGCCTTCTTTCCACTCTCGGGGCTACAATCCTAGTGCAGGATTTTTTTTTTGTTTGTTTTTTGTTAGGCAATGGGGTTAAGTGACTGGCCGAGGGTCACACAGCTAGTGAGTGTTATGTGTCTGAGGCTGGATTTGAACCCAGGTCCTCCTGAATTCAGGGCTGGTGATCTATCCACTGTGCCACCTAGCTGCCCCTCTAGTGCAGGTTCTTTTCCTCTCTCTCCTGACCTTGTACAGCAGCCCCCTAATTCATGTCTTTGTTTCCAGTGTCTCTCCCCTCTCCGATCAGTCCCCCATACAGCTATTAAATTACTATTCCTAAAATATGACTTCACTATGCTATTCTCTTGCTCAAAAAGTCTTGCTTCTAGGATAAGATACAAACTCCTCAGCCTAGCATTAAGCCCCATCTGGTCCCAACTTTCCTTTCCATGCTGATTTCAGACTACTCCAGTCATTCTCCCTTCCAGCCAAAATGGCATCCTGATTGTCCCTTAAACTCAACATTCCATCTCCCATCTTGCTCTGGCATGGTCTGTCTTTCTGACCGGAATATGCTCTCTCCTCCAGTGTTTCCTGATTCTTGTCTGTCCCTGCCTCTCTTCCCACATAGCTAGTATTTTCTCCCACCTCCCTTATCTTGTGTTTATTTCTCTGTCTACATATTGTATTCCTCAGTCTTCTAAAATACAAGCTCTTTGAAGGCAAAAAATGGTTTCATTTTTATAGTTCTTTGTCCTCCCAGGCTCTAGTATAATATCTTATATTTGATAGGTGTTTAATAAATGTTTGTTGAATTGAATTCTTTAATGGCTAACTTCTTACATACAACTTTCCCAAGATCCTCTGGTGGCCAATGAGAGGCAAGTGATATTATAGAAAGGGCATTGGACCTGGAATCAGTGGAGACCTGTCTGGGTGGGCACGGGCAAGTCATTAATTTCTCTGAAGCGCCATTTCCTCCTCTATAAAATTACACTAGAGTCTGTAATACCTGTACCTCATAGGATTGTCTTAAGACACATGAAATGCTTTAGACAACTTAAAAATTCCATGTCAGTATTAACTACTGCCATAACGGGCCACCCAACCCATCCAAGGTCCTTACACCAGGGTCATGTCCTAGCTTCTGAGAATATGCCGTAAAGTTGTACTTTGATATTCTTGAGTCTATTTACCTAATCTTTTCTTCCCACTGCCTGAAGATCTGCTGAATCTGGGAATCCCACAGCCCCATGGGGACTCTATCTATGGCAGGAGTTTTTCACCTGTTTTTGTGTCCTAGGCCTTTTGGTGATTGAGTGAAGCCTATGGACCCTTTCTCAGAATCATGTTTTTAAGTGATTGAAGGAAATTCTAAATTTCAGTGAGAGGCGAGTAAAAATAAAGAGATATATATATATATTTTTTCCCACTCAGATGCACAGACCTCCTGAAATCTGTCCATGAACCATAGGTTAAGAAAGCCTGGTCTGTGATAAAGGCCATAGTTCTCTGCCTTCTAAACAGCTTGCATCTCTTCTCTGCCTTGGTTCATTGCTCATCACTTGACCACTTCCTGGAGACCAATTTCTCTCTGTCTCTCTGTCTTTCTCTGTCTCTGTCTCTCTGTTTTCTCTGTATCTGTCTCTGTCTCTCTCTGTCTCTCTCTCTCTCTCTCTGCCCTTCAGTCTTCACAGTCTGCTTATCTTAAAGCAAAGTCTCCAAACCACCTGGTAGGAAAACTGAAACCTGAGCCCCAGAACTCATTTAGGTCTGACTCCTAGTCACCCTTGAAGGACTGTCAGTCAGGAGGGACTGGATTCCTCAGGAAGATTGAGAGTAGAGTTTGGAGATGGAATCTCCCCACCCTGTCATCCATCCTCCCCAAGGGGGGGTGCTCTAGCATCAGCCCATCAAAGAGGCCAAAGGTCAGGCTTTCCATAGCTCTCATGCAAAGAACTAGAGGAAGGTGCCTCTGAGCTCTTGGTGGTGATCCCTGCCTGAGACATCCTCCTCTTAGATCAGTAAAGGACCTTAGGCTGATTGAGGGGCAGAGAGAAATGGAGCCTGGTTCAAAGTAAAAGCTGCTGCTTCTCTTTATCTTGTGCAATTTCAGATCTGTCCTTCTAGCTGCTGCCCTTGGGCAGGGTTGTAAGAGATGCTGGTCCTGCCCTAATTGTGATTGAATTGTCATAGGTATGAGTAAAATTGAATTTAATCAATATTTATTGAGTACTTACTTCAATATGGGCATCTAGGTGACTCAGTGGTTGGAGTGCTGGTCCTGGAGTCAGGAAGACACCTCTTCCTGAGTTTAAATCTGGCCTCAGACACTTAGTAGATGTGTGACCCTGGGCAAGTCACTTAACCCTGTTTGCCTCAGTTCCCTCATCTATAAAATGAGATAGAGTAGGAAATGGCAAACCATTCCAGTATCTTTGCCAAGAAAACCCCAAATGGGGTCATGAAGAATCAGACATGATGGAAATGACTGAACAACAAAACTTACTTCCATGTGCTAGGCACTGCCCTAGATACTGGAGATGGAGGGCACTGACAAAACAGCCCCTACTACCCTCAAGAAGTTCACATTCTACCTACAACATATGCAACAATAAGTCTAGCGTCCTGAAAAATTATATTCTTCAGAAATGGTGGTATTCCATAACTGCCCGTCATACGTCATCACTGGGGAAATATGGTTGTTAAAAAGATGGACCTTTGTTATAGTCAGAAGCTTAGGGTCAAAAAAGTGTGGCATAGTTTTCCTGAAGGCAATGCTACCTACTCTTGTTCCCCTGCCCAGCTCTGGTCTCAGCTCATTGTCCGTTCCAAGTGTCTTCTTAGAAATGCATGCCCATAGACAAGCTCTGTAGGTTATCAGTCCAACTATACATCGCAATCTTGACAATAGGTATTCTTCATTTGCTTGTTTTTTTTCCTATATGGGGAATTGGGCCAAACATTTCTGAGTGATTATGAACCTCACTGAGGAAGATTTCCTGTGTTCTGGGTCGCCCCAAGGGTGATGGAGAGCCCTTCATCCACGTGGTAGGCTGAGCAGGCTGAAACACAAAAAGTTATGTCCCTCAAGAAGGGAGGAGGGGCGGTTCAATGATGTCATCAGAGAAATGGAGGATGGACTCCGTAAGATATGCTAAGCACTGTGCTAGGCACTGGGGATACAGATACAAGAAAGGGAGATAACCGATGGACTGTGTAACCCAGTAGAATCCATACATCGAGAGGTATAAAGTTAGACCCTGGATACATCAGTTGGACCCTCTGTGGAAGACTTCTTGGGAGTTGAGGTCAAGTCCCAAAGGATGGGTGGGCATGAATGAGTTGTGATCTGCCTTCCTGGAAGGAATGAGGGGAGGGGGAAGAGAGAGGAAAGTCAGTGAAATAATAGGTCTATTCAAGTATCAAAATGGCAGGAAAACTGAGGAGGGAGAGGGTACGAACAATGGGAAGCTGGGGAAGGTCTCCTTGAGGAGGTGGTTGCCTGAGCTGAGTCTTGAAGGAAGATAGGAATTGCGAAAGTATTGGTGAAGAGGGCTTGCATAGCCAAAGAGTAGAAGTGGGAAGACAGGTTAAGAGGGTATACCAATCAAACAATCAACAAGCATTTATTAAGCACCGACTACATGCTGGGTACCATGCAAAGCACTGGAGATACCAAAACAAAAGTGAAAGTCTCTTCCCTGAAGGAGTTTCAATTCTAATCCAAGGGTCCTGATTGTGACTCTTTTGACTGGGGAGTAGGCTGAGGGGAGGGGAACTAAAGGGAAGTCTAGGGCCCAGGGGTTGATATCCACCAGCTCTACCATGCCACCATGGCATCCATTCTTCTACTATTTAGTGGAAGGATAGGCTGTCTGAGAAGATAGTGAATTCCCTGTCCCTAGAGGTATTCTAGCAATTATCTCATCTGTCAAGGATGGTAGAGGGAGGATTCTTCCCTGGATCACTGAATGTTAGCACAGCAAGGCATCTTTTGGATCATCTGGTTCAACTCAGTCATCTTCCAGGTAAAGAATCTAATATCCAAAGAGAGGACCTGGTCTAAGAGTCACAGAGTTAGGGATAAAGTCAGAAATGAAATTCATCTCTCTTGACTTTCAAATGCAAGATAACTTGCATTTTCATGGTACTTTAAGGTTTACAAAACTCATTCCTCATTACAACCCTGTGAAGTCAGTAAGCTCACAGAGGTTGACTTGCCCAGGTCACATGACCAGTCAATGTCAGAGCTTGGATTAAAACCCAGTTTTTCTAGTCCATTGCTATTCTTGCAACACTACGATGCTACTCAAAGACTATAGAGTGGGAGGCTGGACTAGCCCTCTTGGGTTCCTTCCAAGTCTAAAATCCTCTGATATAATTTCTTGGTACATCCTGTAAGCAGTGGGCTATGTACTCAATACCCTTGTAGGAGGGGCTCCCCTGCCCCGAACACTTTAGGCTTTTTTTGCTACAGCCCAGATCTAAAAGCAGTCACTGGCAACAGAGAAGGGGGTCAAAAAGCATATAAACCCCTAGGAGTCCCACCTTCCTACCTCCTCTTCTTTCTTCCCACCCTACAAAGCACTAGTCTAAGGCACTGGGAGAAAGGCAGCCCTTTCTGTAAGCAGTGAGGTCAGGGTTAGCCAAGCACCAAGTTGAATGGCATTAAGGAGTTTAGTTCTTGGTGGAGAAGTCAAGGGGGATGGAGGAGGGGGAGGGATTGAGAGGGAGGAGAAAGAGGGGGAGGGAGAAGAGAGAGAGGAAAGGAGAAGCAAGAGAGGAGAGATAGAGAGAGGGTGGAAAGGCTGAGAGACAGGAGAGATTGAGAGAACGGGAAGAGAGAGAGGGAGAAGGTGAGAAAGGGAGAAGAAAGAAAGGAAATTGAGAGAGAGGAGAGAAAGATGTGTGAGTGGATGAGAGACAGAGAGAGAGGAGAGATGGAGAGAGACAGAGACAGAGAGACATAGAAAGGATTTATGAGGTTATACGGCGATGTTTTTTATTCCGGGTTTTCACACAGTGGGTGCCAGGCAAAACAGCTTTGACCTAGGAGTCCAGCAAGAGACCCTGCCAGTGTTGTAGTGAGAACTTAATGAAGCGCTTCCCTCTATGACCTCAGAGTTCCCCAGGGTCCTCCTAGGAGGTGCCCTCCGGATAGGATGAGATGAAGACTTTATGCAGTCAATCACACCTCCGCCCCCACCTTTACCACAAGGGCGGGCACACACATGCACACAATTTCCCGTTATTCTCACCCTCACACATCACCAAGAACAGGCTGTGAATGGCTGAGAGCCCTGGAGAATCCTCCTGGAGCTAGGACAGACATGACAGGGGTCACCCCCCACAGTGAAAATGCATGCGGGGTGTGCTAGGGGCGGGGGCAGCTGGGGGGCCTGAGCCTCCCATCCGCCAGCTGCTCCCCCTTCAAGCTGTTGGGAGCCGCGGCATAATGGCAGGGCTGGAGCCAGGGACGTGCCAGGAGAGCCGTCCCCACGGTTAGGCCAGAGCCCCCAGGTTGCCGTCTGCTGCTCAGGAAACGTGACATTGACTAATGGTTCATTACACACCTGCCACATCTCATTGGCGCCTGAGCACAGCCTTCCTGTTCCTAGCCGGGCTGCTAGCTGCCTCAGTGCCTGCAGACTCTCTCTCTCTCTCTGTCTCTGTCTCTCTCCCCCCCCCCATAACTCTCTTTCTCTCTATCTGTCTCTGTGTGTGTGTCTCTCTCCCTCTCCCTCATCTATCTCTCTCTGTGTCTC
>NW_020945064.1:12305177-12305402 GCF_900497805.2 Vombatus ursinus | reverse complement strand
GTGTGTCTCTCTCCCTCTCCCTCATCTATCTCTCTCTGTGTCTCTGTGTCTCTGTCTCTATGCCTCTGTCTCTGTCTCTATCTCTCTCCCGCCTTCCTTCCCTCTCTCTCCCTCTCTCTCTCCCCTTCATATCTCTCTCTGTCTGTCTCTGTCTCTGTGTGTGTCTCTCTCCCTCATCTATCTCTCTCTGTGTATCTTTCTCTCCTCGCTCATCTGTCTCTCTCT
>NW_020945064.1:12298911-12305077 GCF_900497805.2 Vombatus ursinus | reverse complement strand
CTCCCTCCCTCCCTCTCTCACTCTTCTTCCCTTACCCAAGCACAGACTGTGTGATCTCCAGCTTGAATGACTGCTCACAGGGGCTATGAAGATGAGTAAGAGAGAGAGAAAAGCATTTCTCATTCACTCACCATGGTCCCTGCCCCTTCGATTTTGTACTTGAAGATGGTATTTCACCCTTTACTCATTCATCATGCATGCAGTACCGTCAGAGACAGAGTGGTTGCAGGCTCTGAGTGAGATTCAACCCTGGAGACACTGGAGATAAGATATTTTCATCCCTTACCAAAACATACACATCTGAATGCAGGCACTGCCTTTCCTCTGAATATCTCCTCTCCTGTCCTGCCTCTGGGAATGGCCAACCTGAGATCCAGTTGGAGAGGGTCTGATTCTTCTGTTCTATAGAATAGAATAGCACAGGACAGAGGGAAGCTCTGCATTTGGATCCGAGGACCGGAATTTGAATCCTACCTGTGATACTTGTAGTAGACCTTGGCAAAGTCATTGCTCCTTTATGGATATCAGTTTTGTTTTTTTTTTTCCCATGGAGTGGTGGTGGTGGGACACAGTTGGGCTATATGTTCTCTGAGGTTCCTTCCAGCTCATGATCCTAAATTTCCCCTAAGATACCGCTTTCCTCTCCTCATTGTGCTTGTAGAAAATCAGTCTGTGTTAACAGCTTCAGCAGGGGGCATGAGGACAGGCATTAAGTCCTGGAGCCACCATGTTCCCTTCTCACCACATGCCGCAGAATGAATTTTCCTATTGAGACGGTGTTATGTATTTCAGCTACATCTCCTTGAGGGGGTGGGGGGGTGGGGGGGAAGCAACCTGTCAAGTTACCGTATTTTTGACTAGGCTGTGAGAGCATTTCGAGAGGATATCCCTGGGATATACAAAAAGAAGGAGCAAGCCTATTGGGACAAGAGAAGGGAAAAAAAACCCATAATGTAGATGGTTTAACAATCCCTGGAATTGGCACCCAGGAGACATGGATTCAAATCCAAATCTGGCTGAAACATAGAGTGTGTAGAGGGGAGTATTTGAAATGAGACTAGAGAGGTAGGGTGGGGCCTGATTGTGAAGAGCCTTGGATGCTAGACAAAAGAATATGGCCTTTATTTAGTAGGCAGTGGGGAGCCATTGAATATTTTTGAGCAGAGGAGTGACATGATTGAGAAAGATTCCTCTGACAGTTGGGGGAAGGTGGATTAGACCAATTAGGGACACATTGCATTATCAGTGTAGGTGTTGAATGGAACACCCAGATGGAGAGTTAAGGCTCACCTTCTTTTCCTCCTCTTGCCCTCCCTGTGGGTAGTAAAATGACTCAGTTTTCAGAACTGAATAAGAGCCAAGGGAGAACTTGACAGGAGACACTTTCCTCATCAGGAAATGAAAGCGGATGAATTCATGGGCAAACTTCCTCCCAAGTGTGGCCTTGGCAGCTCCCTCGCTCAGCGTCCTGGGCAGGCGTCCACTCGGTGTACAGGTCACCAAGAAGCCTTGCCCTCGAGCCACCTCCAAGGGAGGGCCCCAGTGATTTGAATAGGATTTGTATAGAATTTGCGCATCACTGCAGGTTTTGTGGTCCCTGATCAAGCTCATTCTCAAGCAGACACATTTTCACTCTTCCCTGACTTTTCTTTTCTTTCTTTCTATATTCCAATGAAGGGTAAATATTGAAGTGTTCTCTCACACCAAAGCAACATAATACAATGGATTGGGAGTCAGAAAATTGTCATTCAGTCACGATTCTTGGTGACCCCATTTAGAGTTTTCTTAGCAGAGATACTGGAGTGGTTTGCCATTGACTTCTCCAGCTCATTTGACAGATGAGGAAACTGAGGTAACAAGGTTAAGTGACTTGCCCAGAATCATACAGCTAGTAAGTGTCTAAGGCTGGATTTGAACTCAGGAAGAGGAGTGTTTCTGACTCCAGGGCCGGTGCTCTATCTGCTGTACCACCCAGCTGCCCAAAGTAGTCAAAGAAACTCAGTTCAAATTCTCGCTACTCTACTTATTACATGTGTGACTTCAGGCACGTCATTTCATTTCTCTGAGCTTCTGTAAAATGAGGAGACTGAGCTGGTTAGGTTTTTTTGTATCTCAGATATCTTTGGCAACAGTGTGGGGAAGCTGCTGGACCTCTCCTCAGAATCATGTGTTTAAATACCGATGATAAAAACATAAGCTTACAAAGGTAGCCAATTATGTTGAAAAACAATTACAAAAAAAGTTTTAGGTTCACAGATCCTAGGTTAAAAACCCCTGCTTTACAGTCTCTTCCAGCTCTAAATGTTCATTTATCCAGATCAGAATTTTCTGAGCACCTACTATGGCACAGATATTGTGGGGATTAGCAAGAGGTCCCCGGCCTGCAGGGAATCATAACTCTAGTTGAGAAGTCAGTACCTAATATTTACCAGAATGTCCCTTTGGCAGAATGGGGAAGTACAAGCAGAGACTGGCTCAGTGGCTCCCATTTATATCAGTTTTAAGATTTACAAACCCCCTTTTTTTCCCTCCACAACTTTGTAAGGTAAGTAGTGCAGACCTCCCAGGATCACATGGTTTGTAGACGTCACATCCCAAACTCTGGCTCATGTCACTCCAGGCCAAAGGCTCTTTCCATTCCATCACATTGCCCGTCTTGACGTCCTACCAGGCTGCTTCAGATCCACAGAAAGGGCCCAGATGGGAGTCCCCAGAGGCTGTGCAACCCTGGGCTAGCCACTTATCCTCTCTCAGCCTCAGTTTCCTCATTTGTAAACCAGGGATAAAAATAGCATGGTACATGTTGTTGTGAGGATCAAATGAGGTAAAATATGCAAAGTGTGTTGTATCTTAAAAGGCCACACAAATTCTAACTATTATTTCCTGGGCTGGAAGATGGGGGAATCTTAGTTGGGGCAACCTGACTCTAGATATCGTTAAGGCTTTCCCAAGATTTGCTGAGACCAGAAACCACCACAAAGTGTTTAATGTTGGCCACTGGGGAAGCTGCTGGTTCCTATTGCCAAACAGTTCCATGGGAGCTTGGAAGTGGGGGAGGACTGGTTGGGGCTGGGAAAGAGATGGCATTGGGTCAAGCTTTGACCTTTTCCTCTCCTTCCTTGGAATGATTTGCAAAACAAAATGGTGTACAAAATATTTGCAGTCATTATTCTCTCCCTACCTCCCCAGCCACTTTCCTTGTGGGCTTTCAGGCTGAATTAGGACTTGGGAGGCCTCAAGCTTTGATCTCAAACCAATTAACAGTGTTGATTTCCCTGGAACTCTTAAACAGCATTGGGAAGACTAATTTGTGCAAGGTGGCCAGGTTGTAGGAGGCAAGACCAGAAGGCTGTATGCGTAGGAAGGTGTCTTAAGATGGGCTTCAACCTATCGGCAAGTCAGCAGAAGTTTTCAGCCCTTCCAATGCTTATCAGAGCCCTCCACACCTAAGGTAACTCCTTTGTTCATATCAGTTGATTATAAGATATAGAGCTAAGAGCCTAATAGAGATCATCTAATCTAAACTCCCCTCCCCACTCCACCCCCAACACTGATTTTTTACTTAAGAAGAAACTGAGTATCAGAGAAAGGAAGTCACTCATCCAAGGACACTCAGATACTAAGTGCAGAGCTATGAGCTGAACCCAATGGCACATCACAAAAGGAGTCCTCTTATCATACAAGTGGTTGGCAATGCAGAGGCTCATTTTTTCCCCAGTTTGATTATCAAACTACCTTTCCTAAGGCCAATTTTCTTTTTATGCAAAAGCTAGAAGAAATTTTCAGATATCACACCAGTAAAGATTTTTTTAGGTACTATGTTGATTTTGTGTCTGATTTAGTAAAGGACAAAAGGCATTTACGTGGATATTTAATAAAAATACATGAATCAACCAGGCATCAACTCCAAGTAGTTTCATAATGGCACAAAGATAAAAATAGACTTTTATACCTGGTGACATGGGGGAGGCAGCTCTGAGTCTTGTAAAGAGTGCTGGTCCAGAGGTAAGAGACCTGGGTTTGAATCCCAGCTCTGACCCTTAACATCTGGGTGACCTTAGGAAAGTAACTTTCTCCTTTTTAAGCCTCAATTTCCTCATCTGTAAAATGGGGAGAGTGATCCTTGCATTCTCTGCTCTTTTATACTGTGAAGAATGTTATTTATAGCCCTTAAAGGGTTATAGATATGTGGACTATTATTTATTTTTCCCAGTATTTATCCCTCCCCCCCCAAAAAAACTATTTTCAACAGAATTTATCAATAGAAAAGAAAGGGGCTTGTGTTGCAAATAGGCCTTGGGGAGGCCAAGTACCTGGGATCCAAAAAGGCAGAGGCCAGGGAAGAAGAAGGCCCAGGTCTTCATGGCCTCAGAGGCAGCTCCCCTTCCACTCCAACACACTGCCTTTCTCTTTGAGGAATGAGGAGGTGATTGCCCCTGTGTACTCTGCCCCAGTCAGACCGTATTTGGACTGTTGTCTTCAGCTCTGGGTACCACATTCTAGGAAAGATTTTGATAAGCCGGAAAGCATCCAGAGGACTGCAATTAGCATGGTGAAGGGTCTCAAATGCGCGTATTATGAGAATCAGTGAAAGGAACTGAGGTTGTTTAGCCTTGGAGAAGAGATGTCTCAGGAGGCAACATGAGAGCCATGTTTGAGCGTTAGAAGAGCAGTTACATGGAAAAGGGATAATAGTCGTTCTCTTGGTCTCCAGAAGACATAACTAGGAGTAAAGAATGAAAGTTACAAGGAGGTAAACTGAGGCTTGATGTCAGGAAAAAACTTTCTAACAATTAGAGCTGTCTAAAAGTAGGAGATGGCAGGTTCCTGTCATTGGAGTTCCTCAAGCAGAGGATAGTCTAACAACAAGCAAGTCATAAATGCTTACTCTGTGTCGGACACCGTGCTCAGCACTGGGGTTATAAAGAAAGACAAAAACTGCCCCTGCCCTCAAGGGGCTTAGAGTCTAATGGGAAAGACAACATATAAATAAGTAGGTATGTATAAGACATAAACGTGGATGATGAGGCACTAGCAGCTGGGGGACTGGTAACAACCCCTTGCAGGAAGCAGGATTTGAGCTCAGTCTTGAAGGCAGCCCAGAAAAATTAAGAGATGGAGGGCATTCCAAGGATGGGCAACTAACAGTACCAGGGTGATGGGAGCGAGAGTGTTGTGTGTGAGGAGCAGCCAGCAGGCCAGTGTCGCCTCATCGTGGAATGCTCAAGGTGGCCACTAGCTGGCTGTGTTATTGTGGGGATTCCTTTCACATATGGGATGGACCAGATGACCGCTAACGTCCTTCCCAGTTCTTGGTTCTGTGATTCTGTGTGATGGGGCAGCACAGGGAGCGGGCTTTACCTGAGTCACCCCACCAAAGCTCCCCCTTCTGTGGAATGATGCCTTTACCGGCTCTCAGCCCCATGGAGGGAATTCCAGCCAAAGAAGGCAGACACGCCCAAGCTAGGAAAGCTCAGAAGGCCAGCATGGGGAGAATGAGGTGATGTCACCAAGTTAATGACCCTCCTTAAAAGTGCCTTAAATCAGCAAGATAGCACAGGCTGCCCAGCCCCCCTCCCCCACACCTCCTTACTCCCAAGAAACCGAAGGCAGAGATCAGTGGGCCATACCTTCTGGCCAAGTTCCCTCAACTTTGGATTGTCATTTAATAGAATGTGGCTCGAAGTTTCCTCAGATGGTGCAAAGGATTTGTGTCAGTTCCAGGATGAATGGACGTGAGAAAAAGAGGGCTTGGCTTATGATAAGTCTGAGGAAAGACTGCTGAACCCCACTGGGTTGTTCATCTTATGGAAGTGGATATCTGGGATGGATTGTGTGAGCGTGTGCACATCACACAAACACACACAATTTCTTCAAGCCAAGTTTTAACATCAGTCTGTCGGCCTGAGATCAGATGGTCAGGGTAATAAATTGACTCTTTCCCTAAGGACACAATGGGAACAGACACCTCACACGTCGTGTAGTTTCTTAGATTGTGTTAGAGCGAGAAAGTATCTGAAATCCCATCTAGTCAAATCACCTTGGGAAGCATACTGGATAGAGCAGGACCTGGAGTCAGGAAGGTGGTGGTAGTAGTAGTGGTGGTAGTAGTAGTAGTAGTAGTAGTAGTAGTAGTAGTAGTAGTAGTAGTAGTAGTAGTAGTAGT
>NW_020945064.1:12289959-12298901 GCF_900497805.2 Vombatus ursinus | reverse complement strand
GTAGTAGTAGTGGTAGTAGTAGTGGTAGTAGTAGTGGTAGTAGTAGTAGTAGTGGTAGTGGTAGGAGTAATGGTAGTAGTAGTGGTAGTGGTAGTAGCAGTAGTAGTAGTAGTAGTAACTAGCATTTATATGATGTGTTAAAGTTTACAAAGTCCTTTACAATTATTATCTCATTTTTATTCTCACAGCAGCCTTCCTGGGTAAGTGCTAGTATTATCTCCATTTTACAGATGAGGAAACTGAGTCTTAGTTTCCTACTCGAGGTCACATAGAAAATAACAGAATCAGGATTCAAACCCTGGTCCCCCGACTCAAAATTCAGCTTTGTTTTTCCTGTACCATCTTCCCCACTCCTACACGTTGTATCCCTAACCTGGAAACCAGATTGGGACCAGAATCTCTCTCTCCACTGTGTCTTCTGTTCTGACATGTTTTTGAAGGTCCAGCTGTGGCCTTGTTTGCGTGTATACATGTGTGGTCGTGTCTGTGTGTGTGTGTGTGTGTGTGTGTGTGTGTGTGTGTGTGAATGGGATGAGTGTCACCCCCAGGAGAACTCTGCTGCTGCCTGCAGGCCCCTCCCCAATGCATCTGGCTTCCCAGAGGCTGGAAGCCCAGGAGCCTGGTGGCCCAGCTCCAGAGTAGTTCCAAATTTCTCTAGCAGATGGAACATCGAAGGTCTGGGTGAACCCAGCAGCCATGTGGATGGGCAGCTGGGGTAACCACCTCCATAAAGTCCTCCCTAGAGAAGAGAAAGCAACCAGTTGCTTCCTGTCACCTAGTACCCCAGCCCCTACCTCGCCCTGTCTTATACTTGGAAAATTGTTAGAGCTCTGGATTCGAGTCCCAGCTTTTCTCCTTTCTAGCTGCACAACCTTGAACAAATGGTTCTTCTTTGGGCCTCATGTTCCTCCTAGCATGGCAAGGGATGGCCTAGATGATTTTAAGAGTGAATTCGAGATTATGCCATTTATCAGTTTCTCAGTAATGACTCCCATATCTGTAGCACTGGAGTGTTTAGAAAGCACCTCCCCTCCCAACAGCCCTGGGAAGTCCGGAGGACAAGCCTTGTTTCCCCCAGTGAACAGAGGAGGAGACTGAGGCTCAGAGAGATTAGGTGAGCCAAGGGCACACAGCCTACAAGTGTCAGAGCCAAGCAAGGGCATGCTGGAGCCAGCTTCTACTGCCTTTGGGGAGCTGGATGTTAAATTTTCAGGGCACGCATTTATACCCGGGAAATCAGCAAACACTACAAATCAGGGCTTAATTTATAATTTTGTTGACTTCTAGACTTAAGAAGGTGATGGAGACAATGTTAACAATAATGCAGGTTAAACTTAAAATTATGTTGTGGTGTGTAACCTCCTCCAAAAGCCAGTTGTTAAACATTTACCAGCACACCCCTGGAGCCTCTTCTAACTCTCCCAGTCTGGTGTTTTTTTTCCATCACGTCTGGGTGTCTAAATATCCAGTCAATCAACAAGTGAACAAGAAGTGCATTTATTGAACACTTTAATCATCATCAGCTGTTTCTCTTCTTAGGCCAGGCAAGGGGGGTGGAAGTGGGGAGACAGGGAGATAGAGAAGTGCTTAAGACATGGCTCTATGACTGTTCCAGGTTATCTCTGCAGAACTGCCCCTTTCCCAGCCCCCATTTTGTGTGATGTCTTCCTTTATTAGAATGGAAACTCCTTAAAGGCAGGGACCATCTTTTCCCTGGTATTTGTGTGGCCAATGCTTAGCATAGCACCTTGTAAGGGAGTAATGAACCTCTCTCTCTATCTCCCCCTCTCTCTCTGTTTCTCTCTCTCTCTGTCTCTCTCATTCCCTTCTCTCTCTCATTCTCTCCTCTCTCTCATTCTCTCATTCTCTTCTCTCTCTCTCCCTTTCTCTCTCTTTTCTCCCTCTCTCTCTCATTCTTTTCTCTCTCTCTCATTCTCTTCTCTCTCCCTTTCTCTCTCTCTCTTTCTCTCTCTCTCTCTCTTTTTCTCTCATTCTCTTCTCTCTCCCTCTCTCCCTCCCTCTCTCTCTCTCTCTCTCTCTCTCTCTCTCCTCTCCCTCTTTTCTTCCCCCACTCCACTCTTTTCCTCTCTTCTCTCCCCCTTCCTTCCCTTCTCTCTCCTCTTCCTTTCCCTTCTCTTCTCTCTTATCTATCTTACCTTCATGACAAGGAGTAAATTACTTAAACACTCAGTGAAGAGTTGCCTATTTGTATCTGTGAAGGGAGTTTCCTCTCTGGAAGTTCTCCACATTAATAAATCATAGTTCAGGACCAGAGACCACAGAGGAGGCAGAGACAGAGAGAGAGATAGAGGGAAAGGGAGGGAGGAAAGGAGAGAGACAGAGACACAGATAGAATATGTTTATCTTTATGTATATACACATGACCATATGACATGGAATTATAGTTTAAGACCTGGAAGGGACCTTAGAGGCCATTCAGTCTAAACCCAGTATTTTATAGAAGAAGAGAGTAAGGCCTAGAGAGGCTGTGACTTGCCCAAGGTCACACTGTGACTGTAGTACTCTCAGTATAAGTCTTCCCCACAGAGTACTCACTACCTAAAAAACACCAAACACATTTGGAAAAATGGGATGTTGGGGCAGCTTAGGTGATGCAGTAGATAGAGCACCAGCCCTGGAATCAGGAGGACCTGAGTTCAAACACTTGATACTTACTAGCTGTGTGACCCTGGGCAAGTCACTTAACCCTGATTGCCTCGCACAAACCAAACAAACAAACTATAAAGGAGCATTCCTCTGTGAGGTATGGGCAGTAAAGTACTGAAGGATTTCGGAGAAGGGGGAGATGAATCCAGGCCAGGATGGCCTGGAAAGACTTCCTAGAGCAGGTGGGACTTGTGCTGGACCTTGAAGGCTATTGAGGCTTGTGTTTGGGCGGCCTGGAGCAGAGGGTACTGGCAGGACTCACAGTCACATAAGCTTATAGGGTTTAAAGTAGTCCAGACCTTGGAGACTGTCTATTCTAATCCATTTTACAGATGAGATCACTGAGGCCTGAGGAGGAAAAGTGATTTACCCAAGGTCACAGGGGTAGCAAATAACCAGCACTGAAATCTGAAACCATCAAGGGGCAACTGAGTTAGTGCTGTGTTTGGACTCAGAGGACACAGGTTCAAATCCCTGCTTATCTATTTACTGTCTGTGCAGCCTTGGGCAAATTCATTTACTCTCTCTCTGACCCTCTAATTCCTGTCTCTAAAACAAGAAGGTTGGAGTGGATCACCTGGAATGTCCCGGCTCTCAGCCTCTACTTCCAGGACCCTCTGATGGGAGGTGGGCATTGACGGCAGGCCTTAGAGAACCCTCTTGCCCCCCAACACCAACCCCTCTACCTCCCCCAAGGAGATAAAGAGAGTGGAACCACTTTAGGAAGAGCCGCCAGCTTAGGAGTATTTCCTCGAACCATCTCCTTGGATTTCCCCTGAAAGCCCTGTCAGCACTACAACCCACTCTTCTTCCCTGATACCTCGTCCTCAGTGACCCACGGACCCCAGCCCTGGTGCTGGACCTTCCCTAATCCCCATTACCCTCCCTATCTTATATCCAAGTGTTCCCTTCTCTTGATGTTTCCATCAGAAGCCTACAACCTTCTTTCCTTCTCACCAGAGGTAATGGGATAGTAGAACAAACACTGGCCTTTGGATATGGAGGCCTGGGTTCAAATTCTGCAGCTGACAGAGTTTTGCATGACTCTGGGTAATGCACTTACCCTTTCAGCCTCAGCTTCCTCAATAACCTTTTTCAACCTCAGTTTCCCCATCTGTAAAATGAAACACTTGTATTAGATGACCTTGGCATGAGTACAGGTCTTTTAATCAAGAAATCGTGGGTTCAATTCCTTCCTTAGATACGTACGAGCTGTATGACCTTGGACAAGTCCCTTAACCTCTCCCAGCCTCGCTCTCCTTATCTGTTAAATAAGAAGCTTGAACTCACTGACTTGAAGGTCCTTTCTAGCCCTAAATCTATGGCCCTTTGACCCCAAGGTCCTTCCTAGGTCTTAACCCTACACAATCTTGTCGTTCTACCCTGCCACTTAGATGTATATAATATTGCCTAAGTATAATATGAGCATAGATTGGGAACTGGAGCCTCCTCATTTTATAGATGAGGAAACTGAGGCTGAGGAGAAATGACTTGCTCAAAGTCTCACAGGTAGTAAGTAGAAGAGGTAGGATTTGAACCCAGGTCCAAAACCAGTGCTCTCTTTTTTCTACTCTCGGGCAGGGACGCAGCAGAAAGAGGGTGGGAATGGGAAACCCAGGGACCAGGGTCCCAACTCCAGCTCTGCATCTTAGTACCTGTGTGAGCTCAGGCTTGGGGGAGGAGGAGTTGAAAGGTTATTCTTAGGATAACCCAGGAGAACCTCAGCCTTGTGGGTCCCCCTGGGCATCCCCCCCTCTCCCTTTGTGGAATTTCTTCTGTGCCAGGGCTATGAGTTGGGAGGAGGGAGCAAAGGAAAGTGTTCAGGTTCGTAGCAAAGAATCAATACCCCCACTGAGTCACGTTCTGAGAAGCACATCTCCTGGAAACACAGCCAGATTTGCAGGGAAAGCAGGAAGTGACCAGAGCAGGATTGAAGCCTGGGTATCGTCTAGGTTAGAGCTGTGGCAGGCTCGGGACTGGAGTCGAGGCTGGGGAGCAGGCAGGCAGGGAGCTGGCCAGGCAGGCGAGCTGCTGGAGGGTTGCTGGCCTGGGAGCAGGGAGCTCTGAGCGGGGGAGGGAACAGCAGGAGGAGGGCCTCTCGTGTGTGGTTTGGCTGTGGCTTTGGCTCTCTCTCTCTCTCTCTCTCCTTTTTTTTTTCCCCTTTTTAAACTGACTTCACTCAGTTTGCTTCTGAAACGGAATTCAAAACGAGAGAGAGAGAGAGAGAGAGAGAGAGAGAGAAAGAAAGTTTTCTCTTCTCCTCCTCTCCCCTCATCTCCTCTCCCCTCCCCTGGGCCCAGCTCCCCTCCCCCTTTCTGGAGTTAGCTGTTGGATGACTGAGACCCCTGCAGCCCCATCCCCTCGCCTGTGCTGGCAGAGCAGCCCACGGTAGTCCAGAGCACACCCCTCTGGCTGGCTGCCCGCAGGCTGGACAGTCCTCATGGATGACAAGAGCCCCAGGTGGAAAGTTTGGCTGTCTGGTGAGTAAGACCCCACCACCCACCCCCAGGGTCTCAGGGTGCTGAGGGGAGGAGCCAGGATGTGGTCCATTGGTTTGGAGGAGAAATGACCTAAGGATCTGATCTGTGTGTGTGGGCGGCAGGGCTATGGCCCACAGGACAAAGGTGCCCTCTGGGAGGGGTGCCTCTTGTGGGACTGGACATCAATGTGCTTTTCTGTTGGGAGGGGTGGTTTCTTTGTCATTTCTGATGTGAATAGAGCAGAGCGGTGCAATGTGAAATGGGCCAAGTTTCTGGTCACTGATGGCCCAGCTGCTCAGGACTTCAACCTCGCAATTTCTTGTTAAAAGTTCAGGAACCAAGAACCCTTTGATGCCTACGGTCACTCTCATTTGCTCTCTGCCCTTGCCTCGGAGATGTTGCAGAGGAAAGGGCCATAGCATGTCAGAACTAGAAGAGTTCTCAGACATCATTGAACTCTCTCCTTTTACAGATAAGGAAACTGAGGTCCAGGGAGGGAAGTAAGTGATTGTCCAAGGGCACAGAGGGAGTTAGTGACTGGGCTGGAGTCCAGGTTTCCTGACTCCCCTCTGAGGATCCTTTCCATAGTACTTCTCCTTAGAACAGGGGATGTCATTTTGACCATTTCGAAGAGAAAAATCAGGAGGGGAGTAGGAAGGGAAGAGTTGGGAGTAGGGGGGGGCACTCAATATCTTAGCACAACCAAGGATTCTTTCACTTCCAATCTGAGACATGCACTGGGGCTGAGTTGGCTATATGGCCATCCAGGTGCTGTGAACCGTTGGAGGGGCCTGGATCTGTCCTTGGTGGGAGACCTCTGAGGGGAAGCCACAGGCCATGAGAAGGTTGGGTTGGCAGCGACCTTCATTCCATCCAGGCTCCAAACCTAAGCATGGAAGGAATGAGCATGGAATGAACTGTGGCCAGCCCTGGAAGGCTCTGAACCAAGGGCTAAGGCAGCCAGGTGCAGCCCCTATGTCTCTGTGATCCTGGCTCTGTGCCAGCATAGGGAGGGGAGAGGAGGGCCAACTCCTGCCCCCTCTCACTTCCTTCCTTCATCTAGCAAGGCTGGAGGCAATGTGCCACCCTATGTTGGGAGACAAGATCTGAGGGCTAATGATGGCTGTGCCACAAACTCCTTTCATTCCTTTAGGGTTAATGGGTAGAAGTTACAAGGGAGCAGATTTTGGCTGATTATTTAACAATTAGAGCTGTCTGACAATGCAACAGGCTATTTTATGAAGTAGTGAGCTCCCTGTCGTTGGAGATACATAAGCAGAATCTTCCTGTGAGGAAAACCGCAGTAGAGATGCCTGCAAGGGGGTGCAGGTTGGATGCATGAACAGTTAAATCCCTTCCAGCTCAAAGATATTGGGTTTCCATTCCCCTCAGTTTCCCCTTTTAGGAGGTTATACAACATAGCTTCTTAGCTCTGACATTCTACTATTCCAGCCCTCAAGGGAGTGTTGGGTCATCCACAGAACGTCCCCTAGAGAGAGGATGGAGTCTCCACGCCCACAGCCGTACGTGAATATGGGTCAGAGGTCCCGTTCTCCATGCTTCCCAAGCCATTGGCACCAGACTAGGGTCCCCCCTGTGGCAACCCGGGCCAGGTGTCCCCAACCCAGTTCTCATGACAGAAACAACAGAAACTCAGTGATAACAAGCGACAGCAGCAGACAGATGTGGCCCATTTTCCATCTTCAAAGGGCTCTCTGTGGGTGCCAGTTACACAATGACACTCCCACCTGCGGGGTTTCATCCAGGTAAGGGGGCAAGCATCTTACATCTCTGGCAGCAGGGCTGGCCGAGCAGAGACAGGCAGGCAGCCCACAGGAACCCCCTGCCCCTCGCTCACTCCCCCAGTCTTGTGCACAGCCTGCCTTGGCCAACCCCTTCTTCTCCCCTTCCCCAAGGCCACAGTCTGTTTGTTTCTCTGTGTTCCTCTCCCCCTGGTCCGTTAGCCTCTCATAGAATGGCCAGCTGTCCCAGGTTTTAGCCTCACTTTCCTGATGCTTCTCTTGGAAGTCCCAGACTCTGGGAGGGAACTCCCAGAGAACTGCCCTTCACCCATGACAGCCTGGCACCACCTGTTTGCCCAATTGGTGAAGTTCCTTCCCCTCCCTAGTCTGCCCTGAAGCAACTTTTTCTAAACTGTACATGGAGTGGATTCTGAGCTCCCTTTAAGAAACAATACAAGGAGATAAAAGCAAAACCAGAAAGACAGAATACACTTTCACTACCACTGGGTAAGAGGAAAAATTAAGGGGGAGAGTGGGCAAACACAGCATTCTGATAAGGATTTTGAGGGAGGAACTGGGGGAGAAAAGCTATGATACTTCACTTGTCGCAACAAATTTCCATATAAATAGTTACTAAAAAAGTTTCATTGGTTGTATTAATGTTTGATATTAAGCTTTTAATAACTTATTTTTAAAAGAAAATGATGATTCAGGTCTGGCATTCAACCCCTAACGTCTAGGAGACTTGCCTGGATCTTCTTTAGAAAAGAAAAAACAATAACCCTTTGGCTTGGGTCTCATGCATTCATTTGTTGAGCATTTATTAAGCACCTACTGTGTGTCAGATATTATGCTAAGTGCAGGATGGGGGGAGGGGAGAGATGTGTCTCAAGGTGATCCTTTAGCAGGGAAAGTGGGGGGGCAATTCAGATGAATCAAAGAGTCTAAGTCAGCATACACTTTCTTTAAGGCCCAGTGCTTCCATGAAACCTACCTGAAATGGCCAAGCTCTCACTGGTCACTCTTAGATTTGAAACAACCCCCATGGCACTTACTGCCTGAAATATTCACTAGGCACTTGGCAGATTGCTTCCTTCAATAGAAACCTATATGATGGCAGAGTCTGACTTAGGACCTTCAATGAGAGGGTTGGACAGTGATCATCCGTATTACAGATGAGGAAACTGAGGCCTGGAGATTTGAAACGGTTCCCTCCAGGTCACTGAGACTAAGATCCCCTGCCCCTACTTCCCATGGCCATAGCTTGTTTGTACATAGCTGTTTTCATGTCATCTGCCTCCTAGGTTAGACGTAAGCCCCTAGAGGAGAGGGACTGTTTTCGCCTTTCTTTGTATCCCTAGCATCAAGCACAGTGCCTGGCACAGAAAGACGCTTAATAAGTGCGTATTTATTGCCTGACTGATCTCTCTCTTCCCCTAGCTGTCAGTGGTGTCAGGGAAGCAAGAACTCAGCATCATGTCCCAAAGGAGTGTGGGAGAGAGCCAGAATTGGAGGCAGGGTTCCCTTGAATGTGACTTTACAGCAAATCCCAACCTGGGGAAGCCAGGCCCCTCATTCCTTTGGGAATAACTGGATCCTGGTCCAGTTGGGGTGGATGCCCTACCTCCCCTTGCCAAGATGTGGGTGGTGTGGGTGGGGTGCTTGTTCAGGGGAAGCTAAGCCCTGGGTGACTAGCAGCGGCCCCAGCACGTCCCCCACACCGGATGACAGAGAAACCTGCGTAGCGAGTCTCCCACAGCTCAGTTATCAGCCACTCTCTGCATCTTTAAGAAGACACTCGGGTCCTGTGGAGACTCCCCTCCCCTCCCTTCTCAGAGCTTTTCTTGGCAGGAGTTCACAAACTGTTGCCATTTCAGACAAGTCAAGTGGGTTTCCTGATTGGCTTCCCCTTCCCCCGTCATCCTCTGGGGGCACAGGGTCTGGTTATGTGTTTGTGTATGCTGTTGGGGGCCAGAATGCTTGTCTGCCTGTGTGTTACTACATGCGTGTGTGTGTGTGTGTGTGTGTGTGTGTGTGTGTGTGTGTGTGTGTG
>NW_020945064.1:12239333-12289949 GCF_900497805.2 Vombatus ursinus | reverse complement strand
GTGTGTGTGTGTGTGTGTGTGTGTGTGTGTGTGTGTGTGTGTGTGTGTTCAGGCCCCAGATTGGTACTCTTGGCTCCAGGGCAGAGAATTAGACTGGAGACGGTGGCTTTGGCTGGAGTCCAGGATTCTGCCTTCTCTAGTGGGGGGCATGGGAAGGGGAGAAGAGGATGTCAGATGCATCACAGGAGCTGTTGAGGCTGATTTTATCACTTGCTGGTGTGAAGGGTGGGTGGGTGAGTGAGTGGGAAGAGGGTTTGAGGGTGAGGTGATGGGTCCCCCAAGCCTCGTTTGGAGAACCCCAGAAACACCTCTCTTCTTGGGAGGCCCTGGTCACGTGTTCCATGGTGGGATGAGCTCTGCCCAAGCCAACGTAGGGAGGGGAAGGAGCAGAGAAGAGAAACCACTGTAGTTTGGTATGGGAGGGGGGGGTGGATGGACAGATGGTGAATAAGCCCTCCCTCTGAGCCAAGGCTTCAGTCTCATGGGCTCTTTGGAGCTGAGCTGGGGGTGGGGGGGAGGCAGAAGGAGGAGGAAAAGGATCACCCCCATCCTCAGACTCTCTGGGATCTGCAAGGAGACTTTGTGTCTCTCCTTGGGGGGCACCTTGAGTGAACAGCCCCCAGGCCTCCACCCCCAGTCTCCTTCCCCTGGAAGCAGACACCCTCTCTCTAGTAGTGGAAAAGAGCATTAGATTTGGAATCTGAAGACCTGGGCTGAAATCCTGGTTTGATCAACCACTGCCAGCATGACTTTGGAGAGGTCACAACTTTCTAGACCTCAGTTTCTTTATCAATAAAATGAGGGTGTTAGACTAGATCAGGGATCTTCATCTGGAGTCCAGATTTCACAGGGTTCATGAATTTGAATGGGGAAACAATTATGTCTTTCTTCTCACTAACCTGTAACTGAAAATGAGCATTTTCTTCAGTTAGGAATTGAGGCAACAAATATGATTTTGAGAAGGGGACCGTAGGTTTCACCGGAGTGCCAGAAGGGTCCATGACCCCAAAACGGGTAAGAATCCCTGACCTGGATGATTTCCAGGAGTTCTTTCTAGTTCTAAAATCTGACATTCCTCCACTGGGGAAAAGGAAACCCCAAAGCCAATGGGAGGCCGTGGTTCAAAGATGAGCTCCACCTCTCAACTTTGTTGCTCACTCCCCTCTGTTCTCACCAGGTTTGTTTTCCAGGATACCTTCCTCCGCTGCTCCCTCCCCTTGCCTCCCCCCCCCCACCCCCAGTCACTCCCAAGGGAAGCTCAGTGCAGACGCTGCCAGAGGCTAAAAGCACTCTGTCTGGAAGAACCCCTCGAGTTTTTGCTGACATTCAGCCAGGTCATGATGCCTTAGGGCGATGTACAAATGTACAGAGAACAGCTGGTTGGAAGTCACAGGAAGCCCTCCCTGGCCACACCTGGCTCCCCACATATCTAAGGGCCGAGGGCTGAGGGATTCCAGTTTAGTTCAGCAGGCTCGGATTAAGCACCCGCTGTGCGCAGAAAGCACTCACTGTGCTTGGTACTGAGAGGGAACTAAGTTGACCTAGTCCTTGCCTTCAGGGAGCTTACAATCTGTCTCTTATAGAGAGATAGGACTTATACGTAGATAATTATCATACAAGGTAACACATGACAAGGATATTAAAAAAAAAAATAACGTGATATGTGATGTCCAAAGGTGAGGAAAAGGAAATAGCCCTGGGGGAATCAGAGAAGGCTTCATGGAACAGGATGGATAGGATTTCAAAGAGGGAGAAAGAAAGCATTCCATGCACAGGATTACAAGGGCTTAGGCCTCCAAAGAATCTCGAGAACACCTTAGTCCAACTTTTTCGTTTTTACAGCAGAGGAAACTGAGTCTCGAAGAGGGAGAGAGATTTGCCCAACATTACACAGATGCAGTAGTTACGCAGCAGATCCCGGATTCTAACCCAGATCTTTTTTATTCCAAATCTTGTGTTGTTTTTTTTTTTGTTGTTGTTGTTTTTTGGTGAGGCAATTGGGGTTAAGTGACTTGCCCAGAGTCACACAGCTAGTGAGTGTTATGTGTCTGAGGCCGGATTTGAACTCAGGTCCTCCTGACTCCAGGGCCAATGCTCTATCCACTGCGCCACCCAGCTGCTCCTCTTGTGTTCTTTCTACCCTACTTCCAGCCACAACAAATAACACTGTCTTTTTTTTCCCTTGGATTATTTCCCAGCTTCCTCCTCCTCCCTGCCCTCTTTCTCCTTTCCCTCTCCTCCTCCCTTTATAAATTCATAGTTGATCTCCTTTCACCAAAACAGATAGATACTCATTGCTGTTGATAATCGTAGGGGTTCTTTCTGTCTCTTTGGGTGGGGGCCTGTGGCATTTGGCCCTGAGCTATGGCCTGGCAGGGCTGCCTCTGCCGCTGTGGGCTCTTCCTCAGGGATCTGTGTGCTTGGGGCTTGGAATCTCTGCTGGCCTGGGCCGGTGCCTGGGCAGCCTCCCCTCCCTAATGGGAGGTTTCAGTGCAGACAGAAAGCCTGCGGCATGTAGCAGTGTGGCTGCTGGGTCCTGGTCGGGCCATGCAGTGTGCGCTAGTGGGACACGTGAACACAGCCCCAGATCTGTTCTCTGATCTGTGGGAGGCTGCCTCTCCTTTCTGTTTCTGGCTAGGAGGCTGGATGCCAGCCCAGAAGCTGAAGAGGGGCAGGAGGGAGGCTGCTGGCAGTGGCTCCAATCACTCAGTGGCGACAAGAGGTTTTCCTGTGCCACAGGTGGGGCGCTCGTCCTCCGAGAAGGTGTGAACGGGAGATCCCACTGGGCAGCATTAGGAGGGAGGGGAGAGGGAGGCTGGAAGTCATGATGAGGGTTAGGGGCTGGGTTGTGTGGCGGGCAGGCGGGAGGAGAGTGGAATGAGGGATAAAACAGCAGGGGAAATAGGTGAAACTGAGGAGGGTTTATTCTAGGGTCTGCATCTCCACTCTCTATGCAGAATGAGTTACAAGGAAGATTTCTGAATCTTGGAACCGGAAGAGACCTTAGAAATCCTCTATTATGGTTGATTTCAAAAACAAGGAAACCAGGGCTTTCTCTGCCCTCCAGTCTGGGTCGAGATCCTTCCTAGGGTCATAGATTAGAGCCAGGAGTGACTAGAGGCCCATCTAAGCCAACCTCCCATTTTAGAGATGGGGAAACTGAGGCCCAGAGCAGTGGTGATTTGCCCAAAATCCCACAGGTAGTTAGTGACAGAGAAAGGATTTGAATTCAGGGCTTCTGACTCCAAAGCCACTTCTCTTTCTTCTGTCCAACCAACATGTCCTCCGTCGCTTGGTTCATTTCCGTGGGAGCCAGGGGAAGTGTATTGTTGCTATTGTCTAGGCCTATATGCAGTATATGACAAGTAAGAACGGCCAGTTATTTTCTTTCTTAAGCCTATGAATGTGAATTGCATGAGAGTTTTGGTATAAACGTGTGTTACTTTCTCTGTGCCCTATACATGTCCAGACAGAGGCAGAGAAATCATGAGATTTCTAGTTGAAAGGGACCTTAGAGTTCATCTCTCCAGCTATTCAGTCATTTCCAACTCTTTCTGACTCCATTTGGAGCTTTCTTGGCAAAGATACCGGAGTGGTTTGCTATTTCTTCATCCAGTTCATTTTACAGATGAGGAAACTGAGGCAAACAGGGTGAAGTGACTTGCCCAGGGTCACACAGCTACTAAGTGTCTGAGGCTGGATTTGGACTCAGGAAAATGAGTCTTCCAGTGCTTTTATCCACTGTACCACCTAGCTGCCCTCAACCCTGTTCTTTTAGAGATGAAGAGACAAGTCTAGAGAGAAGAAAAGGCATGCATTGCCTGAGATCATGAAGGGAGAAAGCATCAGAGGGGGGTCTTCCCACTCCGCCACTGGTAGCAGAGATCCTGTGTGCAAACCCGGGTGTGTGTGTGTGTGTGTAATTTACAGTGCTGTCCTCCCATCCAGCGTGTCCAGACTCCTTCTCTCTGCATTTAACCAAGTTACCTCAGTTAGTGCATCTGTCCCCCTAGAAAGAGCATCAGTTGTATTGTATATATCGACATCTGTGTGTGCACCATGCCAGTGTGTGTTGTGGTATGTTTGTGGACAGAGCGAGCGCAGACTTCATGAGGTTTCCTGTTTCTTCCCTCTGTTTGGTTCCCATCTCCTTCTCCTCCTTCTCCTCTTTCTCTCCTCCAGCTCTTGGCCACTGATAAATACATTCTTGGCTCTAGAAGATGCATTGATGCTTCTTTCTTCTGTAGGCCCCTTGGAGAAGAGACACTAACCTGAACTAGCACAGCCTCTCTCTCAACCCCTCCCCACCATGTACAAGCCATGGGTCTGACTAACACCGGCGCAAGTGACTGGCAACCAAGTCGGTGCCCATTCTTGGGGAATGGCTAGACAAGGGGACCAGAGTACTCTTGTACCACAAGAAATGGCAAGTTTGGGGAATTTCTAGAAACCCAGTAAGACCTGACAGAAGGTAAAACATATTTCCTTCTTCTTAATAGAGAGGTGGCGGTCTACAGGCGTGAAATGTTGCATACACTGTTGAATGTGCTGTTAGTCATTTTGTTGGGCACTTTTTCTTGACTTTTTTTTTTCTGTGTAGAGATACTGAGGTTTTTCACAGTGACCATGCATATAGATCCCCACTAGAAACATACAACACATGCCATAATATTGCTTAAAAGTATGTAAAGCAGTGATGCTTGACACAGTGATACATGTCAAATACGTGTTGTATGCTACACATAATAGACATGTTGCAATTTCAAACAAAGCATAAATTACAAATTGCACATTTAGCATCATCTGGCTGCGTGAATCACCTTTCATTCCTCCTCAAGCTTCATCTGTAAGTCTGGTCACTTGCCTAATAAGCCTGACACATCTTTTGTGACCCTCTGACCTTATGGATATACTAAGTGGGTTCAGTGGAGATGCGAGAGGGAAGTATATTTAGAAATGACAGGGATAGAGACAAAAGGCACTAATTAAGCTTTTGAGAGAGAGAAAGGAAGGAAGGAAAGAGAGAGAAAGGAAGGAAGGGAGGGAGGGAGGGAGGTTATACTTATCCTGATATCGCGGGCTCTCAAGGGCTACCCACAGTGGTCCTGTGGCACTCTCCTGGAGAGGTATCTGCTGCCATGATTTGGCCTCCAAGGTGGGTCAAGGTGTAGCAGGGATCTCCATCAGTTTCTCTCCTCTTCCTGACTGTGATAAAACCAACCCTTCCAGGATCCGAGCTTTCTGACTTCTCCTGGTGGGGGCTGGCCCCTGCTGCTGGGCATGTGGACATTTCACATGGCTCAGCTGGGTTCTGGGCCACAGGGCCTGTTCCCTCCAGCTGCCGCATTCCCAACAGGGGCTCTCTCTTTTCTACCAGAAGGCACCCCCCTCCGCCTGTGCTGGGACCTGATTGTTTCCTGCACTTTGGCACATGCTTCTTTTTCTGTCCGACCCCACTGGGCTCCTTTCCAAGTCCCTGGGGCTGAGCCCAGGAGTTGAAGGAGACAGAATGCTGGAGCCCTTCTCCCTCTCCTAACATTCCCCCCCCCCCCCTTTCCCCCCCCCCCCCCCCCCCCTCCCCCCCCCCTCCCCCCCCCCCCCCCCCCCCCCCCCCCCCCCCCCCCCTCCAAGTCCCCAGGCTTCTGATGGAAGGAGGCTTTGTCCAGCTGTCCAAACTGAGCCCTTGGTCTGGGAACACGTGACCTCCCTAGAGATGATCCTTGAGAAACCTTGCAGACTCACTACCGAGGGAAGGTCAGGACCTCTGCCTGACTGCTTGAGGCCCTGGGATCCAGATGGAATGAAGAGCTCAAATGGAACCCTGAAGCAAGGAGGGAAGACCCACTCTGGGTCCTCCTTCCAGAACCAGAGCTGGCTGCCCTGCTGAGGGCCCAGTCTGTGATAGGGGACAAGAGCTCTAAGTAGCTCTCGGGGCAGAGAGCATCTCATCTCTGACACTACCTGTATGACCTTGGACTTAACCTCCCTGGACCTCAGTTTCCCCAACTGCAAAATGGGAGGGGCAGTGGATGAGTTGGCCCCTGAGGTTTTCTCTAGGTGGATAAAGAACCAATGTGCTAAGTAATAAGGGCTGACATTTACCTAATGCTTTACATAGAAATGATCTCATCTGAGTCTCCCCAGACCCCTTTCAGGTGGGTCCTCTAGTCACTATCATCATCCCCATTTACGCTGAGTCACCCAGAGGTGAATCAAGTGACTAGCTCAGTCACATAGATGGTGGGTGTCCGAGGCAGAACTCCCACCCAGATCTCTCCAGCTTCTGATTCCGGCATTCTTTCCAGATTCTTTCCGTTGCCTGCTTGGCATTGTAATAGATGCTAAGAGTATAACGTGATCTCTACCCCATTCTCCTCCTCCCTTCCCCACAGGAGTTCCCTGTCTAGTTGGGGAGACAAGTCATATACACATAATCAACCAAACATCATTTATTAAGCACCTACTATGTGCCAGGCATATGGGTATACAAAGACAGAAAACTGAAATGGACCCTGTCCTCAAGAAGCTTACATTCAAGGAGGAGACATCAGTACACACATAAGTAAACACAGAATATTTACAAATTGAAGTCAAAATTTTTGTTCTTCAGTCGTGTCCAACTCTTCGTGACCCTGTGGACTATAGTGTCCGTGACATTTTCTTGCCAAGAAAACTGGAGTGGTTTGCCATTTCCTTCTTTAGGGGATTAAGGCAAACGGAGGCTAAGTCACTTGCCCAGGATCATACAGCTAGTGAGTGTCTGAGGTTGGATTTGAATTCAGATCTTCCTGACTCTAAGACCAGAACTGTGTCTACTGGCCACCTAGCTGCTTCCTATGCAAAGAGAAGCTAAGTGACTTGCCCCGGGTCACACAGTTAGTGAGTGTTTGAAGCTGAATTTGAACTCAGGTCTTCCTGACTCCAGGCCCAGTACTCTCTCCACTGAGTCACCTAGCTGCCTTCCCAAAATAGTTTAGAGGTAGGTAAATAGCAACTGGGAGGGGGCGGGGACTGAGGAAAGGCTTCGTGTAGAACGTGAGACTTGTAGTTGAATTTTAAAGTATGTTTGATTGCTTTAAGTCTGTTGAGAAACGAGACTGAAAGTCAGAGACAACGCTCAATAGTGGGAAGCAGACTTGGTTTAGGCTCAGGGGAGCCGGGTTCAAAAGTTCCAAGGTTGTTTTGCTGGCTTATGACCTGTAGGGCCTTGGGTGATTCATCACCCGTCTTCTAGGGCCTCAGCTTTCTCCCCTCTAAAATGAGGAAATTGGCCTGAAAGGTGAGAAAAAGGCTTTGCAGACCTTAGAGGCATGATAGAAATACAACTCTTCAATATCTAAGTGCCAGGCCTAAATCTGGGATTCCAGAAAGGGTCCCACCTTGTTCTACAGCTTCATGAGTCAACTTAAGGAACAGTCCTTTTTCTGCTACAGGATTGTAAGATTTGAGAGGGGGAAATTCCCTAAGACCAGGGGTCACCCTTTTGGTTTTGAGCTCTTAGGTTTGGGTCCTGGGCTGAGGACAACAAGCTGGCTGGGTGTCAGCCATCTGGGCCCCATTAGGCAGTATGCAATTATCTCTCAGAGCGGTGAGATGGAGAAGACCAGGAATGAAAACCTGGAAGGGGGTCTGGAGGCAAATCATGATAGTTTTACTACTGGATTCTAGGTCTATCTGGAGCAGTATTGTGTTCGTTTCTGGGAGCTACATTTTAGGCAGGACATTGGTTCACTGTAGCATCTGAAGGAGGAAACTGGGATGGAGTTGGGAGGGAACTTGAAACTGTTCCATGAGTGTCAGTTGGAGGAACTGGGGATGTTTAGGTTGGAAAAGAGAAGGCTTGTGGGATTTGGGGGGAGGGGCATGCTAGCTGTCTTCCAGTATTTGAAGGGCTATCATATGAAAAAGGGATTAGACTTTCTCTACTCGGCTCTGGGAGCAGTAGTTCTGCTGAGAGGCAAAAGCATTTTAACAATCAGAACTGTACCCAAATGGAATGGGCGGTCATATGAGGTGGTGAGTTTCCCATCGATGAAGGTTTGGCTAGAACTGGAAAAGGACTATCTGGACTCCTATTGTTCAATCATGACAGACTTCTCGTGGCCCCAGTTGGGATTTTCTTGGTAAAGATACTGGAGTGGTTTGCCATTTCCTTCTCCAGCTCATTTGACAGATGAGGAAAATAAGGCAAACAGAAAATTACTTGCCCAGGGTCATACCGCTAGTAATCATCTGAGGCCAGATTTGAACTCAGGTCTTCCTGATTCTAAGCCCAGCACTCTATCCCCTTGGCCACCTAGCTGCCCTTATATTTGGACTAATCTCTTCATTTTACAGAGCAGGAAACTGAGGCCCATGCAGATTAAGTGAATTGCTCAAGGTCATAAAAGTAGAAAGTGATAGAAGTAGGATTAGAACCAGGTCCCCTAGTCTCTCTATGGGCTCTGGAGACTGACTTGTCACCCCCTCCATCGGGGAGAAGCCAGCACTGCTTTGGAAATGGAGTTCTCATCACTTTTTTTTCCCATTCAGCTTCCAAAAGTGCCGGTAGATCCCACCTAATCACCATTGCTAAAGGGTTTTCATTTCTTGGACTGACAAATTGTATCCTAGTTAATCTGTATCAATTTGAAATCTTGACAGAAATAGAGATTAATTAATTGGTTCAGTTTGGTGTGGTTCTTAAATTAATTAGGTTCAATGGGTACTCAGCGGGGGAGTGTCCGAAGCTCCTCAATGTATTAAAACAACTTTGCCAATCACCATTGCCCTGCTTTTCCCTTCTCTCTTCTCCTTCCTTCCTGTCTCTTCCCCTTTCCTCTGCCTCAGTTTCTTACTTTGTCAAATGAGGGGCTCAGATTGGATGATCCCAAAGATTCCTTCCAGCTCTGCCATTCCAGGATCACTTAAAGGGAATAATGACTTATGTCAGATTGGGTGGGGAGAGTGTGCATTTTCTGGTATTAGGTTTCTCTTGTTGGGGGTGGGGGGTGGAAATTCCTGACCGATCACTGTCCCCTGATCACCATGGAATTGTAGAATACCAGTAGTGTCAACCAGGGGCCCTCAGATTGTTTAGTCCGACCCCATCCCCTCCGTTTTCCAGGTAAGGAAGGATGAATTCCCTATTCCAGAACGAGTGCCCTTTCCATAGCATAGTGCTGTGTGGTAAGTCAGGAGACGTCTTCATCCCCATCAGGGGATGAAACCACATTAACTGGCACCATCTTCCCTTCTTTAGAGAGGGTGAGGAAGACTGCATATGCTGCTGGCCTTTGTTGATGTGTGGGTTAATTTTGTTGGAACGTTTTTCTCTCTTTTTTTACTCTTTACAAGGATGATTCGGGTGGGGGAGAGGGCGAGGACATACTGGGGGATTAAAGTGCTGTAAAAGCCAAAGATAACAATCACAATGAAATGGTAATACTAATAGCTCACATTTAACAAAGGGCTTTAAGGTTTTTTGTTGTGGTTGTTCAGTTGTGTCCAATTCCTTGTGACCCCATTTGGGGTTTTCTTGGCAAAGATACTGGAATGACTTGCCATTTCCAGCTCATTTTACATATGAGGAAACTGAGGTAAACAGGGTAAAGTGACTTGTCCAGGGTCACACAACTAGTAAATGTCTGAGGCCAGGTTTGAACTCAGGTCCTCCTGATTCCAGGCCCAGCACTCTATCCTCTACACGGCATTTTATATACATTATTTCTTTTGACTCTTTTAACAATTCTGTGAAGTAGGTGCTATTATCATCCCCATTATACAGATGGGGAAGCAAGTTAAATAACTTGCCTAAGGTCACACAGCTAGAATGAACCCAAAGCAGCAGGATACAGATCTGGGCCTTTGTGACCCAATCCAGAACCCTATCCACTGAGGCATACTGCCTTCGACAAGGGTTTGGATGCCAGTTCCAATGCTTACTAGCTCTCACTGTCATGCCTCTCTCAGAACCTCAGTCCCCTCATCTGTATAATGGGAGAAATGAATACTTGTATTACCTGCCTTCTAAGGTTGTTTTAGAGAAAGTCCTTTGTGAGCCTCAAAGTGGTACAGAAACGTGTCATTCTCATGACGTTATTATACCACCCGGGGATTACACATTCTCTCCTTTGCTATCTCAATAGCCCTTGGGAAAACTTCCTTCCCCCCAAATCCCTGTACCTGGGTTTTCCTACCTTGCTGCCTCAGCTGTTTGATTTTCCTGCTCTGAAGCTGACCTGGCTTAAATATTCACATCTCCTTTTAATTGCCTTGTGGATTTCTGTGTGATCAGGGGAAAGGAGCCCAGGTGGAAAGAGGGGAGAAAGCAGGAGAGGAGAGAAGGCAGTGGGGGTCAGGGATGCTGTGGGCTGGGGCTTCCAAGTGGACTCAGCCAGCCACCCAGGCTGAGTCAAAGAGGATGGTGCAGAAAGCCTGGGGAGAGGTGCCCTAACTAATACCCTGAGGGATTTCTCACCAGCTCAGCCTGCCAACTCCCGGAGTCAGCCTGGCCCTGGTGCTGTGGGACCAAAGAGCCTTGAGCTGCTCTTCCTGACCCTCCTCTTGGGGTCAGTGCAGATGCCAACTCTGCCTTGGTTTTTACCATTGCATACTCTTCAGAGGAGGGGTGGGATGGGGTGGGAGTGGGAGGAGTGTCTTTCTCTGACTACTTCTCTAGGATAGGGGACAGTGGGGGCTTGGTTACTGCTGCTGAGCTAGGAATCAACAGACCTCCAATCTGTCTCTAGTTCTTTAACAGACTCAGTATTTTAATGGATTTGTGATCTCAAGGATAGAAGTCCCCCTTCCACTGGTATAGCTAAAGCCCTTCTGTGCCCTCTTCTGCATGGGAAAAATCACTAAATCATTCTAAGCCTCGATTTCCTCATCTGTAAAATGGAAAAAATGCTTGTGGCATCTACACACAGAGCTATTGTGAGGGTCAAATGAAATAAACCCTAAAGCATTCTATAAATGTCAGTTATGATTGTCATTATTATTAACATGCAAGTCTTGCTCATTTTAAAATATATGTATATATATGTATGTGTGTGTGTGTATATATATATATATATATATATATATCTTTCATGGAATACACATCTAGTACATTATACACACTCTTCTTCTGTTTTTAACTTTTTTTTTTTAATTTTTAGGCAATTGGGGTTAAGTGACTTGCCCAGAGTCACACAGCTAGTGTCAAGTGTCTGAGGTCGGATTTGAACTCAGATCTTCCTGACTTCAGGGCTGCGTGCTGTATCCACTGTGCCACCTAGCTGCCTTCACACTCTTATTCTTTATACACACTCTTATTCCCTTTCATTGTGACTTGTCTTCTTTTCTTGTATATACAAAGGAATAATACCTGGAACACAGATTTTGAGGTGGAAGGGACCTTTAGAGACCGTTTAGTTCAGCCCTTTCATTTTACAGATGAGGAAACTGAGGCTCAGAGAGATTCAGTGACTTGTCCATAGTCCCACGGCCAATAAGCTTCAGAGGTAGTATTCCTGACTCCTAGTCCAATATTCTACCCACTCCACTTGGCTTTTTTGTGGACAGAGCTTACAAAAAAGCCGAGAACAACAGTGAGTTAATGTTGGCAAAGAGCCATGAGCTCTTCGGATGAAAGGGTGCTACTTAGGACTGGAATGTTTTTAATACCGAACATTCTTCATCTTCAAAGCCCTTGATGGGCTTTAGCTAATTAAGCCTGGGTCCTTCTGTGAGGGATGTGAGAACTACCATAGAAGTGGTTCTGACTGAGGCAAAAAGGGACTTGAGACCCATCCCCAAAGAAAGAGGCCCCCAGGAAGGAAAGGGGGGGGAGGGCCTTGGAAGGAGGGAATGCTTAGAAAACAGGAGTTCCTGTGTCTCTCTGTTCTTTTCCATCCACCAGGGGCCCTTATGTAGTAGAAGGAGAGGGAGAATGAGAATGAAGGCTCAGCCCTGGCGCTCAGTAGGGAGCCAGCCAGGCAGTGATTTAACTTAGCCAGCTCAAAGGGCTGCCGACATCTACAGACCCGCCGCTGGCCTGGCTGCTGTCATCTGACAGAGGGAGTCACCACTGGGCCAGCTGCCGGAGCATTAAAGGGTTAATAGGCCTTGCACCTCCACCCTGTTCCCTTCCCCTCTGGTTACCCTAGAGTTCAATGCTTCTCTATCCACTTCCTGTAATAAAGTAAACCCTGACTGCCTGTCACCTGCCCTGGTCTTCTGTTGTTCTGCCAATTGGTAGACAAGTCTCGTCTTGCTGTTGGAGTCCTTTGTTGCTCTCTTCTCCCCAAGCAGGGAGGAGCTGGAGCCGTTGCTCTGGTGCAGGGCAACCTTAGCAGGTGTTTTGGGGAGGGTGCTGCCATCCTGTAGCTGCTTGTTCAAGGCAGGAGGATCAGGCAGGAGAGAAGAGAGAAGCTTGCACTGGCTGCCTGGGCTGCTGCTACATCAGCAGCCAGCAGGAAGATTGCTTCCTGGTCCCCCGGCCAGCTGGTCTCTCCATCAGATTGATCCTCCTGGGGCCCTGGAAAGTGAGGATGTGAGGCAGTTCCTTGGAGAGGTGCATGAGGATTGGAGAAGGAGGAAGAACAGGGTCAGCAGCTCCAATACATCCAGGAAGTGGGACCCACTCCCTCTCCAGGTCAGCACTGCCTGCTGACAGATGGTAATGAGATCCAGGGAGACTGATCAAGTTCATTCTTCACTCATGTTTTGTGTGTTTGTGCATGTGTGTGTGTGTGTGTGTGTGTGTGCAGGTGTGTGTGTGTGTGTGTGTGTGTGTGTATTTGTTTTCCTTCCTGTCTTTCTCATCTCCTGCAGAGACAGTTGGCAGTCTATCCTGAAGGCCTTAAGAGGCAGGGGCCCATGTGGAAGCAGAATGGGGCAGGGGGTGGGAGCCCCATTATGACTGACCTCCAGGGAACCCGGCATTAACAGACTCCCACTTCAGCCAGCCACAAAGGGCCAGCAGACATAGCTTGCCATAGCCCTGACCTTGGGGTCAGAAGCAGAAGGAGATGTGTTTGGGGAGGTGAGATCCAAGCTCCAGCCACTGGGGAGCCCTGTAGGAGGTACATAATGGTGGGGAACAGAAGGATGTGGAGCCCCTACTTCTAATTCCTCCTCTCCTGCATCATAATTAATAACTAATATATATATATATATATATATATGTAGCTTATTGAGATTTGTAAAACACTTTACATATATTATCTCATTTGAACCCAAGACACCTACAGTAAGGTCAGGAATCTGTAGATCCTAAGATTTAGAGCCAGAAGGGAACTTAGAAGTCAACTTGGACTTCATTTACCAGCATTGTAATAACAAGTAGCTAACATTTTATAGTGCCTACCACTGTGCTAAGTGCTTTATGAATATTATCTCAGTTGATCCTCAGAACAACCCTAGGGGGAAAAAAAGAACAACTCTGAGAGGTAGGCACTATGATCATCCCCATTTTACAGAAAAGGAAACTGAGGCAAAGATTAATTGACTTGCCCAAGGTCACACATCTAGTCTGAAGCCACATTTGAACTCAGGTCTTCCTGACTCCAGGTTGGTGCTCTATCCACTGTGCCACCCAGTTGCCTCTTTCATCATCGAAGAATTGCTTCCTGGCTAGCACCTGAGATGTAACAAGGCGAAGGGACTTCACATGCAACAGAGGAAACAGGGCCACAGGACCATAGAGTTCTAGCTGGATGGGCCTTAGGGGTCAGCAAGTCCAACAGCCTTATTTTTCAGATGAGGAATAGTGAGGCTGAGGGATGGTGGGTGCTGTCCTACGTTCTCGAAGAGGACCCAAATGACATCACTATGTTAGAGTACATCCAACTATGGCTGATCAAACCAACACGAGCTCAGAATGCTCTACCGCAGGTTGGGCTCAAATAGTCCATATGAACTTTGGGGTGGAGTCTGTAAATGTGTGCATCTCACATTTCTTTAGAGCTACTTCCATTCTACTTTCCTCATAGAGCATAGTACCTTCTCTGATGCGAGCACGCCATGCTGGGCGGTCCTGTGCCAACATCTCCTATGTCACATAATCAGTTCCAAAGTTCTTAAGAGACACCTTGAGAGTATCCTTATATCACTTTTTCTGACCACTATGTGAGCAATGAGCGGAAAGATAAGTGATTATTATCCCCATTTTACAGATGACAAAACTGGAGATGACAAGTGATTATTATCCCAATTTTATAGAGGACAAAACTGGAGATGATGTATGATTGTTATCC
Organism: Vombatus ursinus; assembly: GCF_900497805.2. Classification (NCBI taxonomy): domain Eukaryota; kingdom Metazoa; phylum Chordata; class Mammalia; order Diprotodontia; family Vombatidae; genus Vombatus; species Vombatus ursinus. The sequence continues at coordinate 12,275,727 of NW_020945064.1, read as the reverse complement.
CCATTTTACAGATGAGGAAACTGAGGCAAAGAGGCTAAGTGACTTGCCCAAGGTCACATAGCTGGTAAGTGTCTGAGGCAAGATTCAAACCCACATTTTACTAAGCCCATATGCAGTGTTAATCTACTATCCCACCCTGCCTCTAGTTCAACCCATTCATTTTATAGATGGGAAAATTGAGGCTCAGAGAAGGGATGTGATTCATTCAAGATCACAGATTAATAAGTAACAGAACTGCAATTTGAACCCAGCTCCTCTGATGCTGTATGCCGTGCTCTTTCTTCTTCACCAGTCTAAATCAGTAGATGAGTCTCTATCCAAGGCTCTAACCTGGGTAGCCCTCTAGTCAAGTGTACCTGCTGAGATTGAATGAATGAGGCAGCCTAGATGCCCGGTCTAGGGGTGGGTAGAGATGGCATCAGTTGGGGAATGAGACCCTATTTTTCCACTAGCCTTCCTCTGGAGCTGTATGAGCCTGGCCAAGTTGCCTCTTCTCCCTAGGACTCAGTTTCTCCATCCCTAAAATGACTGGATGGTGTCAGACGTCCCTTTTTAGTTCTAATATGTTGGGTTTCACTCATCCTGTGGAAATACCAGTTTGGGAGGTCTACAGGAGACACCTTGCTCCCCTTCCTGCTGCCTCATCTGAGGAGCACCTGCTGGTGTTGATGGGCAGAGAGCCTCAGCCATTTGGGAAAATTGCCTGGGCTCCTGTGTTTGTAGCCCTGGCACTCAGAGCTGGGCAGTCAGCAGCTGGTGTGTGTCTCTGTACATAAGCCCTGGCAACAATCTTGAGCTTGTGTGAGACAGAATAGTTCAGTGGAAAGAGCTGGAACAGAGGCACAGGACCTTGGTTCAAATCCCCCCTTGGCCACTTCCTCCCTGTGTGACTTTGCAGGATGTCACCTGCAAATGAGTGGGTTGGACCAGATGATCTCTCAGCCCACTCTGTCTCTAGATCAGAAGGTCTCAGCCTTTTTGGTGTCATGGACCCTTTTGGTGAAGCCTTGGGACCCTTTTCAGAATTATGTTTTGTTGCCTAAAGGAAATGCTAAATTTCAGTGAGAGGTTAATAAAAACCAAGATATGTCGTTTTCTTTTCCCATCCAAGTTCACAGACACCCTGGAATCTACCCACAGACCCTTGGGGGTCATTGGACCCCAGGTTAGGAACCCTTGTCCAGATCCTGTGAACCTCTGCACTCGAACAGCTTTGACTCCAAAGAGGAATCTCCTCTCCTTTCCCCCTTCTCTCCTCCTTTCCTCCCCTTTCTCCTCTTCTCCTCCCTTTTCTTCTCTCTTCTCCTTTTCTTTCCTCCCCTTCCCTTCCTCTCGTCTTTTCCCAGAGAACAACAGCCACATTCCCTTTTCCTTTCTGTTCCTTGGGTGTTTCACTCCACCCTCCACTCTCTGCTTGGTTTGATTTCCAAAGGTTGAGGTATCTGAAAACTAGGATAATTCCCCTGGCTTCCCTGATTTTTTTTTTTACTTCCAAAGACCTGGATGGGCTCCCCTTGCCTCCCTTCAATAACAGAAATTGGTGATAGGGCATCACAGCTGGTTGTGATCCAGGCCCAGGCAGAACTGCTGGGAATCCTCCTGACCCCAGAGAGTGAAAAGGAAACGTAGTGGGGCTATGCCTGTCTCTGCCTCAGCCCATGGGACTGCCAGGCTTCCTACTAATTGCTGCTTATAGCCTCACAGACTACTCCTAATCCTCTCAGGAGCACCTCCCTCTCACTTCCATCCCTTCACTGTTCTCTATCTCTCTCTCTCTCTCTCTCTCTCTCTCTCTCTCACACACACACACACACACACACACACACACACACACAGAAGCAGTGGTGATGGCTCCTAGGTTCCATTAGGGTTAATCAGACATTTTGAAGGCTGATATGCTCCTGCCCAGGGCTAGGCTTATAGGGGTTGTAGTGGTGGCTCAGTAGATAAAGTTCTGGGCTTTGCATCAGGGAGATCTGAGTTTCAATCCTGCCCCCAAACTTATTAGCTGTGTGACCATGGGCAAAGCATTTAATCTCTTTCCGCTTCAGTTTCCTCATCTGTAAAATGGAAGGCTAACTGGACCCGGTGGCCTCAATGGCCCCTTCTAGCTCTGAAGCCAGAATCTTTTCTGTTGTTCTACTGGTGCCCAGCTGGGCTCCCTTGATTACTGAGGTACCTGGGACATTACAAAGAAAACTAAACTTGCAGTCGAGTTACTGGATTCAAATCCTCGATCCGGACACTTCTGGCTGTGTGACCTTGACTAGGTTATTTTGAGTCTCTGAGATTGTTTCCTTATGTGTCAAAAGGGAATAACAGTGCTCAAAGTACTTAACTAACAGGTTTGCTTTGAGGAAAATGTTTCATAAACCTTAAAGTGTTAGTGAAATTGTTGTTATTGCTATGGTCATCTGGGGAGGAAAGGAATGAATGGCACACCTCCCTGTTCTATACTCCCTGGTAAACTGGATGGAAAGGAAGGTCACTCATTCATTCACATTCATTCATTCATTCATTCAAGCATTTATGAAAAATCTTTTGAGAGGGAAAAGAGCACTGAATGTGGAGTCCGAAGAGGACTCGAATTCGAATCTCTGCTCTGCTACTTGAGAGAGAGAGAGAGAGAGAGAGAGAGAGAGAGAGAGGGAGGGAGAGAGAGACAGAGAGAGAGAGAGAGAGAGAGACAGAGACAGAGAGGTGTGAATGGTTGTGGGGTTCAGATCTGAAAAAGAGAGAAAGGAAGGAAAGAGACAGGGAGGAGATGAGAGAGAAAGGAGAGAAGGGAGAGAGGGGGAGAGAGAGACACAGAGAGACACAGAGAGAATATTAAGCACTTATTATGTGCCAAGCACTATGCTAAACTCTGGGGATTGAGATGCAAATGAGAAAGACAGTCTGCTCTCAAGGAACTCAAATTTTAATAAGAGCTAGAAGAGGATAGAGGTGGGGATTCAGCAATCAGACAGTCAGGACCCAGAGCAGATGCCTTCTACTTATTCGACCTTAGACAGCTTGCTTCCCTCCCTGGCCTCAGTTTCCCCATTTGTGAAGTGAGGAGCTGAGACTAGTTTACCTCTCTTGTCCCTTCAGGCCCTAGGTTCTAGGAACCTTGAGTCTTGGCAGCTGGAGTCTTTCTTCATGTCTCTCCTGACCCAGAATGCCTCTTGTTCTTAGCTATGACTCGCCTTCATGCCCCATCAGCCTTCATGTCTGGGATGGGGGTGGAGGCGGTGCTGGTAGATGGTGGAAGGATCCTCTGTGGCTGCAGAGTGTGAGAGCTTTGCCCCACTCTCTTACCTCTTGTGCCCCAGGCTCCTGTGCACCTGGCATGGTTAGTAATCATTGCATCAGGATATCTGTAGTGTCCCAACCACCAGCCAGCCTTCTCCTCCAGGCGAGGGTAGCCAGGATGGGGGAAGAGGGGAGGCTCAAGTTCATGGCCTATGAAGATCCATAGGAGGAAATGGAGATATTTAGCCCGAAGAAAACTCAGGGGAGACGTGAGAACTGTCTTCACTCACCTAAAGGGCTGTCACATGGAGGAGGGAGCAGCCATGTCCTGGCTGACCTCAGAGGGCAGAAAAACTAGGAGCAATGCACAGACGGCGGGCACAGAGGCCAATTCAGATTCCTATAGAGGAAAAAACCTTCTAAATAGTTGGAGCTATCCAGAAGTGGAATGGCCTGCCTTCAGTCATGCTGGGCTCCTTCTCATTTGAGGTCTTTAAGCATAGGTGAAAACTGAGGCAGCTAGGTGGCGCTGCAGTGAATGGAGTGCTGGGTCTGGAAGACTCATCTTTGTGAGTTCAAATCCAGCTTCCGACCCTTGCTAGCTAAGTCACTTAACCCTGTTTGCCTCATTCCTCAACTATAAAACGAGCTGGAGAAGAGAGTGGGGAAGTGGGGAATGGAAGAGTGTGATGGGTAGCGGCCGGGGGGGGGGGGGGGCAGCAGGAACAAAAAACTGGGAGCTGAGAGACCCGAGTCTTTTCCCAGCTCTACTACTAACTTGGTCAAATCTTTTTGTGTAAAACAAAAGAGTGAGAGTAGTTGGAAATAAAGGTAAGAATAATAATAACCAACATTCATGTCACTCGGTAAATCATTTATATGTTAAATCAATAAATCAATCAATAAGTATTTATCAAGCACCAAATCTGGGCCAGGCATTATGGTTTAAAGCAGCGCTTCTTAACATTCTTTCTGTCATGGATCCTTTTCGCTGTATGGTCCTTTAATTAAGGGGAGTTGTTCTGTGAGGTTTGGATTCAGTCAAAGGGCTGCACTTGAGGACCTAGAGAGTCACATGTGGCCTCAAGGCCGAAGGTTCCCCACCCCTGGTCAAGTGTATGGCGTCCTTCTCAGAATGATATTTTTTTTTTTTGGCTAAGCACTGGGGTTAAGTGACTTGCCCAGGGTCCCACAGCTAGTAAGTGTTATGTGTCTGAGGCCAGATTTGAACTCAGGTCCTCCTGAATCCAGGGCCAGTGCTCTATCCATTGTACCACCTGGCTGTCCTAGAATGATATTTTTATATATTTTAAAAATTAATTTCTTTTGATTTATCAACAATCACTCCATATGCTTTTGAGTTTAAAATTTTTCTCCCCCTTCCTCCCCACCCCCCCCAAGATGGCACACAATCTGATATAGGCTATATATGTATACATATATATATACATTGCTGTTAAACATATTTTCACATTAGTGATGTTGTAAGTAAGAATTAGAACCAATAGGAGGAACCACCAGAAAGAGGAAACAAAACAAAACAGAAGAAAAAAAATAGCAAATAGTATGTTTCGATCTGCATTCCAACTCCATAGTTCTTTCTTTGAATGTGGATAGCATTTTCCATCACGAGGCCTTTGGAGATGTCTTAGATCCTTGTATTGCTGGGAAGGGTCAAGTTTATCAATATTAGTCATCGCACAGTGTGGCTGTTACTGTGTACAATGTTCTCCTGGTTCTGCTCACTTCACTCAGCATCAGACCATACAAGTCTTTCCAGGTTTTTCTGAAGTCAGCCTGTTCATCATAGAATGATATTTTTAAATGCATAAAATGAAAACACCCTGTAAGATATGAGCTATCTATCATCCCCATTTTACAGGCTAGGAAAGATTAAGTGACTTGCCCATGGTCATATAGCTAGTGTCTGAGGCAAGCTTCGAGCACAGGTCTTTCTGGCAACAGGTCCTATCCTCTCTCATATTCTCTCTTCTAAAGTCCGTTGAAGTCCTGACACTTTGTGTCCTAAGGCTCTTTCTAAAGCTAAAATGCTAAGCCAGGACCCAGGAATGAAGAATTGGGAAGCAAACCCCCCACCTTGGTGTGAGGCTGGGAAACCCACTCTCTGCTGGTGGAGGAACCTACCAAGCCCATCCCTACTGGTCTCTGGGCAGGGATGGGGAGGGGAAGGGGCTGCTTCGCACAGCAGCGAATTTGATGGTCATTGAGTAGGAGGGTGGGTCTGAGGCAGGGCCCCAGGGCCCAGAGAATGAGCCGACTACTCCCTTCTCAGCCTTAATTCTAAAGCCCAGCTTGGTTTCTTGCCATATAATGCTATGACAGGTTAGGGTCAAGCTGTGGGCTCATAACTTGTTAGAAGACATTCCAAAGTAATAAAGGTGTCTGACTTTATGTCCGCTCATATTTCCTCGGTGCCTTAGTCTCTCCTGGTCACTTGCCTTAGATTTATCGCGTGGATATTTTCAATGTGCTGAGGTTTGATCGGAAGGCCTCCCTAGGCACAGCTTCCCCCGCTGTCCCCCCCCTCCAGCCCCTGAGGCCCTGGCCCTCTCCCCCCCTCCATGCCCCCTCTGCTGCCCTCCTCCTGCTGAAATATTTACCTCCCAGCTCCTCTGACAGTCAGAGCCATGTCACGAAGCAAACGTTATTGAACTGCGAATGTTATGACATTACATTTTTGTGTCTGCACTTTGGAGATGCAGGATGCGGGCTGAATGATAAGCAGTCTGTGGGTTCGAGCTTCTGCCGGGGATTGATCTCATCCCAGCGGCTCACTGGACCTCTGCCTCTTGGCAAATGGCACCCCGGATCTGGGAGAGCAAGGGTGACAGCCCTCCCATCTGGGGCTGGTTAAATGGGCTGATGCCATCGACTCTCTGAGCCCCACCGCAGCTGTCAACCCAGCATGCTCCAGAGAGACTAAGGACATACCAAGCCAGAAACTTTTCTGCTGAACTTAAAAAAAAAATCACAGAATGAGTCAGAACTGGAGGGACCTTAGAAATCACCTCTTCCAAGAAGCCCTTCCTAATTCACAAAGGTCCTTGTCTTTAGTATGAAAATATTTCAAATACAGAAACACATCATCACCATAGCTAACATTTAAATAGTGCCTATTCTGTACCAGGCACTGGGCTAAATATTTTACAAATATTATCTCATTTGATTCTCACAACAACCCTAGGAGGTAGGTTCTGTTATTATCTCCATTTTACAGTTTGAGGAAACTGAGGCAAATAGCCATTGAGTGACTTGCCCCGGGACACATAGCTTTTATTACCCCCATTTTACAGATAAGAACACTGAGGTTCAGAGAATGTAACCGTCTGAGGTGGGATTTGAACCCAGGTCCTCCTGACCAAGTCCTATCTCCTATCTACTCTGCCAAGTTGCCATGATGCCCTCACTCCCCCAAAAAAAGCACATTTTTGTCCTGTCCTGAGGCTTTTAGGGGATAGTTTTAATGGAGATTTAGGCCCATCACCTCAAATCTAATTGTTCTGGTTTTATATATTTCCATCTCTCTGCTAGACTGTAAATTTTTTGAGGGCAGGCAGGGAGTACAACTTAGATTATTTATGAAGCAGCTTGGTATAGAGGAAAGAACATGGGAGCACAAGTCAGAAGAGCTGAGTTCAAATCCCACCCCTGATGATTATTAGCAATTAGCAATTATTGGGCAAATCATATAACTTCTCTAGACCTTACTTTCCTCATCTGTAAGATGGAGAGGTTGGATTCAATGGCCTCAAAGTCACCCCGCCAACTTCCAGCTCTAAATCTAGTAGTTTGGGGATCTTTCCCCCATCTACCAGAGGGTAAGATCATAGGAACGTAGATTTAGAGCTAGAAGGATCCTTAGAAGCTGTCAAGCCCAAATCTGGGAAACTGAGGCAGAGAGTGATTTTTTTTTTTAATGCCTTGACCTGGCTTATACAACTTAGTGTATAAGATGGGATGCTAACCCACGTTCAGTGCCCTATCTATCTAAGATTTTTTTTTTAAGTTGTAGAATATAGGACTCTTAATGAATGTTTGTTGAATGAATAACCTAGTCAGACTTTACAGCAGAGAAAATTGAGGCTCAGAGGTCAGTGGCAAATGGAGAATGAGACCCCAGGCCTTTGGGTGGCCCCGAGTGCTTGAGGCCCAGGCCTTCCCTTCCTTTTGCCTTCATCTCCCACAGCTTCCCAAGGCAGGCCAGAGCCAGTGGGGACTCTAGATATCAGAAAGGAAATGATGATTGGGGGTCAGGTTGCCGGGCCCTCTTCCCCTCCTCCCTGTGATTGTTCCTGATTGGCCTCTGCCCTTTAAAGAACCCCCAAGAGCTCCAGGGAAAGTGGCACCAAACATAATAGGCCAATCAGCGACCTCGGGCTGATCACGCCTGCCTGGTGCCTTCCAGCTGGGGCTGGTGGAGAAGTGTGGCCGCTGCCTCTGCTCGGCTAATTCAGAAGCCCTTGATTCAGAAGAAGAGTCTGTGTTCTTGGGGCTCTGGGCCTCTGGCTCCCTTCCAGACTTCCAGCCCCAGCCCCTGCCTCCTTCCCTCTGAGGGAGCTTCCTCTGCTCCTCCTGCCACTGCCTCCCCATCCCTTGTGGGAAGCCTTCTGTTGTAAAGCACCGGACTCAGAATTAGGAGACCTGGGTTCAAATCCAGCTAAAGCACTCACCAGCCCATGTGTCCTTGGGCAAGTCACAACCCCTTTGTGTCTCAGTCCCTCATCTGTAAAATGAGGAAGTTTGACCCCGTGATTATTAAAATTCCTTCCTGTGATGCCATCTTAGCCTCAGTTTCCCTTACTGTAAAAAGAGGCTAATAATCCCTTTTCTCCTTTCTGCCTTACAAGGTTTTCTATTAAAAAAAAAACCACTCTGTCAACCTTTAAAGTGTTATAGAAATGTGAGCCAGGCTTACTGTTCCTTCTGTGAGTACCCAAGATGTCGATGGTTTTGTTTGAACCATTGCACTTGGCCTTGAGTAGTGCTTGAGAGCGTCTTCCCAAATGGTAGTAAATTTGAGAGCTACTGGGAAATAAGAATAAGTGTCATGTGGTACCACGGGGACTAGATTTGGAGTCCGAAGTCCTGGCTTTGACTCCTGGTTATAGCCTGGATCACTGGCAGACTTTCGTTGGGTATGTCATTTCTTCTTTCCTGGGCCTCACTTTCCTCCTCTGAAAAATGAAGATTTTAGACTAGATCAGGGGTTCTTAATGTAGTGTCTAATGGATAGATTTCAGGAGGGTCTGTGAACTTGGAAGGGAAAAAAAAAATCTTCCTTTTCACCAGCCTCTAAGTGGAATTTAGCATTTCCTTTCATGATGACTGTAGGTGGTGAGCCCGCAGTGTTATTAGGTTTGACCAGACTGTTGGAGCTCCACGACACATAAAATAAGGACTAAATAATCTCTAAGCCTTCTTCCAATTGTAAATCTTAGGATGTTAGGAAGAAGCCAGGAATGTTAGTCACATATTCTCATAAATCAGACTAGGACTTTAAGGACCCAAGATTATTAGTGGGGTAGATAGAGTATCCAATCACCAGAGGAACAGTTTCCTCCACAGGAGGCAGGATGACGCTTTGTCTGGGAGGTTGTATGGCCTAGTCAGCCACAAGGCGCCCCAGGCCCGACAGCCTCTGACCAGCTTGCCGGGATTCTGTGTTTCTGCAGCTCTGGCCTCCTTCACAAGTGAGAGACCTAGGGAAGCAGCTAGACATTGAGAAACCAGCAGAGCCTAACCCAAGAGGCTTCTCTAGGATCTGTGATCAAGAGTGTTTATTGTTGGGTTTGAAAAAGGAAAACAAATTCCTGTTCCCAAGGGGAGATATATGGAAGGGCCAAGAGGTTTTCCTGGTTTTTTTTCTGTCTGCTTCATTATCACAAGACAAGAAATCAGGAAACCCAGGTTCTGTTCTCTGCTCCCCTATTAAGTAGTTAGAGAACCTTGGGGAAATCATTTTCCTTTCCAGACCTCAGTTTTCTCACCTGTAAAACAAAGGGATGGTCAATGTATTGACTTGTTTTGCCTGACTTTATCTGTCTTTTATAAGGAAAGGCTTTAATGGGGGAAGGGGAGAAAACTGATGGATAGTGTTGGGAAGGGAGACTGGACTTCTGATTTCATTGGTGGAGGGGACCTCCCTCTAGCAGTGCTGTCCAGCACCATCTCTGAAACTCACCCTACCAGAGAACTTCCCAGAACACTTGGAAATTAAAGGACTTGTCCAGGGATCATACAGTCACTATGAGTCAGAGGGAGGATCTGAATCCAGATCTTCCTGGTTCCAAAGGTCACTAAATGTCCAGTATGCCACACTGACTTTCAGTAGTGATAGAGATGGAGAGAGAGAGAGAGAGAGAGAGAGAGAGAGAGAGAGAGAGAGGTAGAAGAAGAAGTAGAAGAAGAAGAAGAAAGAGAGAGAGAGAGAGAGAGAAAAAGAGAGAGGGGGAGGGAGAGAGAAGAAGAAGAGAAAAGAAGAGAGAGATGGAGAGAGGGACAGAGAGAAAGAGAGAGAAGGAGGAGGAGGAAAGAGAGAGAGAGAACATCACTGACATTTAAAAATTGCACAAGAGAACAGAAAGAAATTCAGAAGGGGAGACAGACAAACATGGCAGTTGTGTTACTACCATGCTTAATTTAATGAACAAACTATATGACAGAGGTCCTGATTAGTGCAAATAGTAAGTCCACTGAAATGGTTGCAGGTTTTCACATTTACACCAGTCTAAGTTATAATCATGTAAAAGATGGTAATTGGTTTCAGCCCAGTGGAAACAGGCTGTACAAATTCAAATAATGTGAATGTGATGGGGGAATTCATTCATCACACTAATCGGGACTTTGTTCTGTGCTCCTCCTTTCTGTTCTTTGTAAATGGAAATGTTCATGAGTGTATTTTGGAGGAAGGGGGTGCATATCATGTCAAAGATGCCATTGCTTCTTCTTGGACTATCTTTTGATCCCCCACCCTCCCCAAATCTTAGCCTTTTGCAATGTGCTGGACATTATGGAGCCCTTCTATAAGAGTTTCTCTCCTCAATTACAGAGGACCAGAGTTGGAAAGGACCTTAGAGATATCTTTGTGGTGTAGAACACAAGACTCAGTCAGGAGACCTAGATTCCCAACCCACCTCCATCCCCTATTTACTTACTTACAATACCTGGGTCCTGTATTTGATGTTATCTGGTCTGATGTCCATCCTCTGTACTCCCCACTTCCCCCCCCTCCCCCAACTGCAGAACCAGTCAGGTCATCTCAACGCTAGGGGGCAGCAGCATGCTTGGTCACCAAGCCTTGGAAATGCCACTACTCAATTCCATGTAACTGCTGGGATTCTCTGCTTGGGGGTGAAGGGTTCTCATTCAAACTTGTCATAAGATTAAAAGCTAGAAGGAACCACTAGCTCTCAATCCTGACCAACTCGCTCATTTTGAGAGCTCTGAGAGTCAAAGGGCTATGAGCAAGGAACAATGGAGATATCTGGGGTCCCTGGAGGAGCAGGAGTCCTGGGTGGCAGCCATTCCTTCTGCATTTTAGATTCATCAAACAGGCCCATTGAAGGTTGGTGTTTGGTGTAGTGAACAGAGCGTGAAAATAAACCCATTTATCTCCATTCCGATGCTTGTTCTGCCATTTTGTAGGACTTTAGGCATGTGACTTGTTCTCTCTGGGCTTCACTTTCTTCCTCTGAAAACCAGAAAGTTGGACTAGGTAACCTTGAAGGTTGCATATAGCTCTAACATTCTTTGTCCTAAGGTCCCATTTTGATGGTGTCCTAAGGTGCCTTCCAGCTCTGACATTCCCTGTTCCAAGGTCCATCACAACACTGAGGTTCCAAGCTAAAGGTCTCCTCCAACTGGAACACACGCTAAGGATTCCTTGTGGATGGGTCACTAATGGAGAAGCCCTGTGGCGGGATCAGAACTCAGTGGTTTCTAAGGCCCCCCCTTCCAGCATCAGTGTCTTTGTGGTTCTCTGAAATGTCACAAAGCCACGATCCAGAGACCTACAGGAACTCAGGCTAATCTAACTTGAAGCCTAATGTAGTAAATGAATAAAATTATCCTATGGTTTGGGCCAATCTCACTATTATTGAAATGCTAGGATTTTGGGGGGGTGGTTCTTTTATCTTTAACTCCCTGATAAAATCAACATTTAGCTGCTAAGTTGGGGGGATGGATGTCGGGAGGCCTGTGAAGGCTCACTTGGTATTGCCTGTGGCAGGGCCAGGACCGTCCCCAGCAACACTACCACAAACCAGCTGGAGGAAGATGGAGGGACGGAGAGGAGGGGGAGAGGAGAAGGAAGGAAAGAGGTCAGGGCCTGGGAAATTAAATGTTCATAAATGTGGGCCGCAGCGCTTAAAAAGTAGGCCAGAATCATTAAATCTCATTAAAGTTTAATACCTATCACTGCCACTTCAGGCGGGCCTTGGACACTGCTTTAATTTGATGGGTGTTAAGGGAGAATTATCAAATAATTGTGGTAGCTGGGGACTTGCTTTTATCATGTTAACATGGAGAGCTAGGCTGAGCTTTGTACTTGACTTCAAAACGGAATTGTTCCTCAGGTTAGCTGGCTTCTAGCTACCCCGTCCCATTTGTCCTAGACAGAAACCCTCCTCTGCCAGGTATCAGCGCCTGTCCATTCAGAGAGGCCTAGTCGTTATCCTTTCTTCCCTGGACATCATCACCCATCCCCCTCAGGCTTGTGAGTGAGATTACCCTATACACGTGGGCAGTGGCTTCCCGCGGCTGAAAGATCTGAAATTATGACCTCCCTAACCGTGCTGGCTAGCTCCAGGCTGGGCTATAGAACGCAGAATGTTAGCAATGGAAAGAGCCTTAGAACATAGAATGCCAGCGCTCAAGTAGGACCTTAGAACATAGAATGTCACAGCTGAGAGGGACTTTATAGTACCGAATGTCAGAGCTGTAAAGGATTTTACAATATAGAGTATTGTAAACAAGAAGGTCCTTAGAATACAAATTGTCAGAGCTGGGAGGGACCTTGGAACATAGAATATCAGAGCTGAGAAGGACCTTAGGACGCCCAGAATATCAGAGCTGGGAGGAATCTTGGAACATGGAATGTCAGAGCTGAGAGGGACCTTAGAACACAAAATGTCAGAGCTGGGAGGGACCTTGGGACACCCAGAATGTCAGAACTGAGAGGGACCTTAGAACATGGAATGTCAGAGCTGAGAGGGACCTTGGAACATAGAATGTCAGAGCTGAGAGGGACGTTAGGACACCCAGAATGTCAGACCTGGGAGGAACCTTAGAACATAAATGTCAGAGCTGAGAGGGACTTTAGAACACAGAATGTCAGAGCTGAGAGGGACCTTAGAACAGAGAATGTCAGAGCTGAGAGGGACCTTAGAACAGAGAATGTCAGAGCTGGGAGGGACCTTAGGACACCCAGAATGTCAGAGCTGAGAGGGACCTTAGAACATGGAATGTCAGAGCTGAGAGGGACCTTAGGACACCCAGAATGTCAGAACTGGGAGGAACCTTAGAACATAAATGTCAGAGCTGAGAGGGACTTTAGAACACAGAATGTCAGAGCTGGGAGGGACCTTGGAACACAGAATGTCTGAGCTGAGAGGGTCCTTAGAACACAGAATATCTGAGCTGGGAGGGACCTTACAATACACAGTATCAGAGTGGAACTGGACCCTAGAATACAATCAAAACTTTAAGACTATTTGGTCTGACCCCTCACTTTACAAGAGAGAAGTGGTTTGCCCCAAATCACACATCTAATCAATAAATTCCTCCCTCTCTAGATGGAAGGAATATTTCTCCTCATAAGCTTCAGCTTTCTGCCCTACTCCACTTCCAAATCCTGCTTCTCCACCTTTCCAGCAAAAACAAATTTTCACCATTTGTTTCCATCTGCCCAAAGAATGCTGGCCTTTCTCCCTGGTCCATTCATTCAGTAAGCAGTATTACCAGTTATATGTACTGCACTGTGCTAGGCGTGGGGAAGAGGGGGGCGGGGGAGGACTGTTACAAAAGTAAGTAAGAGAAGACGTAATATCCAGGAATATCGTACAGAGCCCTGCACTGGGAGAGAGAACCAGTCTCAAATTCCATCCAATCAACCAACCTCTCTGGCCTCTGGTTTCCCCATGTATAAAATGGGGAGGTTGGATTATATGACTGTAAAATCTAGTCCTCGTCCTCTAGGAAGTCAGGACTGAGTTAGGGAGAGAGGTTGTGGAGAGACAGCTCACCGTCCAGGTCCCTGCCTTTGGTTGGAGAGCATGGGGAAGGGCATGAGAACTCCTCCAAGATCTTCTGTTTAAGGAGGGCGCTCAGTGTATCATTTCATCATTTTCCCCACCTGACTGGAGGATTTCACCATGCCCCGTGCCCAGTACCTGCACCACTCTTTTCAGTTTCTTTTTACATGTTATCTTCCCCTGCCTACCATTAGATTGTAAGCTTCTTGAAAGGTAGGAACTCATAACTTTCTTTGTATCTCTAGCACTTAGCACAGTGACTGGCACATAGTAGGTGTTTAATAAATGTTTGTTTCCTTCCCTGTCTCTCCTATAAGAGTATGAGCTTCTTGAGAGCCAAGACTACCTTTTGCCTTTCCTTGTATCCCCGGTACTTAGCAGAGTGCCTGGCACATAGTAGGTGCTTGTTAAATATTTATTGGCTGACTGAGTGAGAGGGTAACTTAACATGCTAAGGAAGTCAGAACCCGAGGCTCACTCTTTGTGGAGGTGGTCTGGGTAGACTTCTTGGAGGTCTAACTGGGACTGGACCTTGAAGTAGGGGTCAGATTTAGATAAACAAGCAGGTTATTTAAGTACCATTTTGGAACAGATTTGGGAGGTAGTGAGCAGACCAGTTATAGCCTGTGCATGCTAAGGAGGTAGGTTAAGGTTGTGAATGACTTTGAATGCCAGACCTCAGGATTTTGTGGTTCTGGAGCAGAAGGAAGGGGTTGAGATCTGCAGAGGCATATTGGGGGAACAACTCCCACCCCCATCCCACACCACCCCCAGGCCTGTTGGAAGGACCAGATGTATTGAGCTGTTGGTAGGTAGAAGGCACAAGGGCACCTCCTTCACCAGAAGCAGGGCTCCAAAGACCAGACAGGGCCCCTGGCTACTCAGAGTTGACTCACGCCATTATAAATCCTCCATAAATCAGCTGCCTCCCATGGTCCAGCCTCTCCAGGGGACTGACTGGACAGGATGGCTCTTCAGTCACTCCTGCCCCCTCCTTTCCACACACATGGCCTCCCACCCCCAGCTGCTCCCTGAGGCCTCCACCACATTCCCAGCTTCTTGTGATCTCTGAGCAGGGGGCCAAGGCCAGGAATAGATCGCAAACCTCTGGCTAAGGCCAACAAACGCCCCCACCCTCCCTCCCAGGGAGAGGAGAGGCTGGCGGAGCCTCAGTGGGAGGGAGGCTTGTTACACAGGAAATGAGAGATCTGAGTTACTCTGGGTCTCTGGAATCCACAGCCTGGGCCCTGGGGACCCCTCTGCCTTGGATACAGGGTAAAGAAGAAGAGTACATGATCTAAATAGATTAGGGCCGTCTCCCTCTCTGTCGCTAATTCAGCCTTTGTCTAGGAGGCAGTTTGATTCCTGCCCACCCCCCCTTAGAATTCCTGCCCACTGGTCAACCAGCTCCTGAAGGCATTAATGAGAGCCCTCCAGCTACGTCTCAGATTTGTGTATTCCTCAGGCCCTCCTTCCTCCCGGGCCTAAAGCTTCATATAGTACAGGATAACTCAGCAAGTATGTTTGCTATCCACTTTGTAAAACCCGTGGCACCTTGTGGGAAGGGTGTGTCATAAATGAATCTATCATCCACCCCCTCTTCTCTCCCCTTTGTCCCTACCTCCCTGCCCCCCTCCCCTTTGAAAAGTGTGTAAGGGATGAAACAGACCTCTCTGTGTCAGTCTGAAAAGTTAGATTTGGAGGGGGTTTGGGGGAGGTTACAAAGACTAGATATTAGGCCACCAGCAATAATGAAAATAAGCAACAGACTTTCGGTCCCCAGAAGGTGAAGCCTAGGCATAAACAAAACCAGGCTCAGTGAAACTTAGGATGAAAATGTAGCCCCCTGCCCCCCCCAAACAAGTCTTCCCCTCCACATCTTCTACCCCCAGTCCCAGAAGCCAATCCTAAGGGGTCAAAAAGCCCCTCGAAGTTCTCTCCCTGTTAGTCTGCGGTTGGCCACCGTGGCCCCATTGTTTAGAGCTAGGTCATCCCCCACAGGAGAGAGGCTCGTTACAACCTGGGGTGACAGCTTTGAGTACTAGGCTTAAGAAGAGAGAGTAGGTTTAAATCTGAAAGATGTCTCCCTTTAGAGTTGGAAGGGAAGTCCTTGAAGGTCTGGCTGCGTCACAAGGCCATTTTCAAGTTCCTAGCGAAGATCAGTGCCCGACCAGGAGCTGACCAAATTGAAAAGAACCTCGGGTGAGCCCCAAAGACCATTAGGTTAACTTAAAGCAGCTGCTCAGCCTCAGTCATCGTGGGAAGAGGGCCACATCTGGAATGCTTTAGCAGACTCAAGCCAGGAGCTCAGGACCACGCTTGAGCAGCTAGCAAGGAGATCACCCATTTCCTGGCTGCCCTTTTATGAGGCGGATAGGGTTACCCTCCCCTCTGGGGAAGGTCTGACCTGACAAGACCTGGACACTTCCTACATAAGAGAGCATTAGTCAGTCACTAATCTGTTAAGAGGCCAGAGGAGGCCAGGTACTGTGGATGGGAAGGCCCAAAGAGAAAGCTTGGGAGGCCTCGGGTGGTTGGGCATGGTGGAAAACCCTAGTCTGTTAAGCTAACTTGTGACCCAAACAGGCTTGTGTTTAAGGAAAGATGAACTGCAGAGGGACTTCTGCACCTGGAGAACAGGAGGAATAAGAGTGGAAACTGGGAACAGTTGAGCAGAGAAATGGAGAATAAATGAGGGTGGGTCCTCAGAGACTTGGAGACACATTTCTGAGACTAGCCAATATGTCAGAGCTATCAGAATTGGAAGGGGCCTTAGAAATTGTCTAAGGATGGGAGCTAGAAGAGACCAGAAAGGCCGTGTCCTCTAGCCACCACCACCCCTGCCCCTTTTAACAGAGAAGAAAACCGAGCCCCAGAGTGTGGAAGGAACATGCAATAATGAAGAAACAATTTGGGATGCAAGTGAAAGCTCTAAGGCTGATACTTAAGCCATTGACTCTGTTCCCCTTCTGTACCTTCCCAGCAGGGATAAGGCCTCTCTCCAGCTTTGGGCAAAGGAGACAGTTTGGGAGGGAAATGATGAAACAAGTTGTTTTTCTCCTGTGTTTGAGAAGGGTGTTTGTTTGGGGGGAGAGAGGGGTTTACCTAGCTTTTGAATCTGTGATTGGCGTTTTCTCCTTTCTGTACCTTTTCACCTGCCTCGAATCCTCTCTCCCACTGGGGGACTAGGAAAGAGTAAAATGAAAGCAAGTTTTTAAACACCAAGCAAAACTGGTATGGTATGGCTAAGGCTGAGGCTGCGGGTGTCCATGCAGCATTATGGAAAGAGCAGTGGTTTGGGAGTCTGGAGACCCAAGGCTGAGTCCCAGAAAATCGAATAGCCTCTCTGAACCTCAGTTTCTTCTTTGGTGACATTCAGTCAATCAATAAATATTTATTAAGTACTTACTATGTGCCAGGTCCAGTGCCAGGGATACAAAGAAAGACAAATGATAAAAAGACAGTCTTTGCCCTGAAGGAGCTCACAGTCTAATGGAGGGAGACAACATTGTGTCTGACAGATTGTGTCTGACTCTTTGTGACCCATTTGGGGTTTTCTTGGCAAAGATGCTGGACTGGTTTGCTATTTCCTTCTTCAGCTTATTTGACATATGAGGAAACTGAGGCAAACAGTGGTTAAGTGACTTACCCAAGGTCACACAGCTAGTAAATATCTGAGACCACATTTGAACTTAGATCTTCCTGATTTCAGGCCTGGCGCTGTATCTACTGCACCACCTAGTTGCCCCCACAAACAAATATAAAGAATAAATTTACCTTCTTCACAGAACTGTGAGGAAATAATAATAATAGCTAGCACTTACAATACTATTTAAAGTTTTTGCAAAGTGCTTTGCTAATATTATCTCATTCCATCCTCATAACAACCCTGGGAAGTAGCCACCAGAAATGGGAGGGTTTTTTTTAAGTGAATCCCTTTATTTTAAAAGTGAGAAAACCGAAGCCCAGGGAGGTTAAACCCTTGACAAAGAGAACCAGAGAAAAGTTTAGACTCTTCCTGGATGTCCAAAAACCCTATAATCTGGTTTCAACTAACCTAGCATTATTTCCCATCCTCCCCAGCCCACACCCTGCTGTGTTCCAACTGGCCGGTCTGCTCACCACCCCTTGCCTGTTGCGTGGTAATTTTTTTTAGATTTAAGAATTAAGATTCACAGGTTCCTGGGGTTTTGATCTAGAAGGGGCCTGAGCCATGCTCTCTGGGCCCAGAGTGCGATCACAGTAGAATTTAGACTTCAGTTCAGGTCCTTTGACTCCTGGCTTGGTGGAGGTGAACCCTTGGCAAAAAAGCCACAGCATTTAGTGTGATTATTGTTATATAATTTGTTGTCTTGGATGAATTGTTGTTCTGATTTTGCTGACTTCACTCTGCATCAGTTTATATAACTCTTCCCGTGTCTCTGACTTCTTTTCCTTAAGAGTACTTTATTTTTTCCCAAATAAATGTAAAGATAGTTTTCAACATTCATTTTTGTAAAATTTTGAGTTCCAAATTTTTCTCCCTCTCTTCCCTCTCCCCTCCCCAAGACAACAAGCAATCTGATATAGGTTATACGTGTTTAATCATTTTAAACATAGTTCCACTTTAGTCATGTTGTGAAGGAAGAATCAGAATAAAATTTCCATGCCTCTTTGAAACTCCTTCTTTCCTCATTTCTCATGGCACAATAGTATTCCATCACATTCACATAGTCAGTCAGTAAGAATTTATTAAGCACCTGCTATGTGCCAGGCATTGTGCTAAGCTCTTAGGATACAAAGAAAGGCAAAAGACAGTCCCTACTTTGAGATGCTTACAGTCTAGTGGATATATACCACAACTTATTCAGCCTTTCCTCAGTTAATGGGCACCTCCTTAATTCCAGAGTTTGTTGTTTTTGCCACCACAAAAAGAATTGCTACAAAAATTTTCCTATGTAAAGGATTTTTTCTCTCATTTTTTAAGAAAATTATATGCCTTTTAGATATAGGCCTAGTAGTGAGGTCACTGTATTATTAATTTTGCTTAACTGCTTTACTCTGTTACAAGAGATATCTCATGAAGTGAGAAGTGAGAGGAATCAGTAAGTATAATGTTTTTTAAAAAATCAATAAAACTTAAAAGCAAAACAAAAAGAGAATGGAATGAAGGAAAGAAACAGAGAAAGAGAAGGAAGAAAGGAAGGAAAGAAAGAGAAAAGAAAAGAAGGGAGGGAAGGAAGGAAAGACCAGTCCTTCTGACTCAGAGGGCTTCAAATTCAGGCTCTGGTCACTTGTCTCTGGGTTTCAGTTTCCTCATCTGTAACACTAATAAGGATGCTAAAAGTTGATGTTTATATAGCACTTTTAAGTTCTTTTACATGCTAGTTACATGCTAATTACATGCTATTTACATACAGTCTTTGGTGTGAGTCTCCCAAAAATCCTGTAAGATAGATACTATAAGTATTCTTATCATTCCCTTGATGAGGAAACTGAGGCCCAGAGAAGCTGAATATTATTAAATACCCTCATAGAGGATAAACATCATCATATAGTATCAGAAGGCAGATTTGAACTCAGATCTTCCTGACTTTAAATACAGCCCTCTCTTCACCCACTGAGTAAATTCCATCTGCATGTGGCCCCCAACATTCCTGAGTGTGGCCCAACCCAGATTAAAGTGTAATTGGAAAATGTTTAACTCAGTAAATGAAAAATTAATAAAATATAGATAATATTGCATAAACTAAGCCGCCTTGTGGCTCACAATTATTTGTGACTTAGTGACTCCCCCCCATTTCTATTTGAGTTTGACACCCATGGACTAGATGATGCTGGAGGAACTTTCTGGTTCTAGTGTCCTATGATATGAGGCCCAGAATCCCAGGCAGGTACTCTGGCAGACAGTCACTCAAATGACCCTCCTCACTTATCCTGGCATGGCCTGGCCTGGCCTGGTCTGGCTACCAGGAGCTAACTTTCCACAGTTTCAGATGGAAATTTCGCCTCCTCAATAAACCCCATCCCACACAGAAGCCTCAGAAGCAGGCTCTGAGCAAACACAGGAAGCTAACCATCAGGGACCTAATGTTACAGTGACATTCCGTTTCTGACTGTTAACAACCTGAGCAGTAATAACCAAGCTAAGATTTTAATAATTAATACTAATTCTTGCAAAGTCAAGGAAAAAAATATATGGGATTACCCGGAAAAGGTTCAGTAAGACCTTTTCACAGGCATCCACTTCTAGGTTTGCAAAAGCCGTGGGAACAGCAAGGTGTTGGAGGATGCTTCAAACTGGGCTTTGTTCATGCAGATGACTGTTGAGGGGAGGAGGGGTGGACCACTCCAGTTGATTTGAATATGCATGTTGTAGAATGTGCAAAATCTAAAGACCTCGTACACCAGAGGCAGTGTGGCTTAATGGAAAGAGTACTGGATTTGGAGTCAGGAGACCTGACTATGTGGCTTCTTAGCTGTGTGACCTGGGGCCAATTACTGGACATTTCTGGCCTTTAGTTATCTTCCCTGAAAAATGAATATAATGATCGAGGGAGCTAGTAGAGTGCAGGAGAAAGGACCTCAAGTTGGGAGATGTGGCTTCCAGTCCCAACGTTGCCTTGTGTGACTTTGGGTCAAGTGCTTAGCAGGTGTAGACCTGAATGTCTTCATCTGTAAGACCAAGGGATTGGACAAGAAGAACTCCATGAGTCCTTGATCTCATGAAGCTGTATTTTCACTACCTACTTCATAAGGTTAATCATAATGATGATGACAATAAATGACTTTTTTTTTGAATAACACTTTGTATACATTAGATGCTAGAGGCAGCTAGGCGGTGGATAGAGCACCAGGCCTGGATACAGGAAAACCTGAGTTCAAATGCGGCCTCAGACACTAACTCACTGTGTGACCCTGGACAAGTCACTTAAACTCTTTCTACTTCAATTTCCTCAACTATAAAATGTGGATAATAACAGCATCTACCTCCCAGGGTTGTTGTGAGGTTGGTGTGAGAAATTAATTGTAAAGCACTTAGCACAATGCTTGGTACGTAGTAGGCTCTTAAAAAATGTTTCTTTTCTTCCTTCCTCCCTTCTTTTTCCTTCCTTCATTCCCTTTTCTTCTATACTTCTTCCCTCCCTTCCCTTCTTTTCTTCCTCCCTTCTTTCTTTTTCCTTCCTCCCTTCCTCCTTCCCCTTCTTCCCTCCCTCCCTTCTTTCCTTCCTTCCTTCCTTTCTTCTCTCCTTTCCTTTCATCCTCCTTCCTCCTTCCCTTCTTCTGTCCTTCCTTCTTTCCTCCCTTCCTCCCTTCCTTCATTCCTCTCTTCCTTCCTTCCCTCCTTCCCTTTCATCCTCCTTTCCTCCCTTCCTCCTTCCCTCCCTCCCTTCCTCCTCCCATTTGCTCCTATAACCACCCCCTAAGGTAAGCAGTAAATATTGTCATCCCCATCCTAGCAGTGAGGTAGCTCATAGAGAGGTTAAATGCCTTGCCCAAAGTCATATATGGTAGAAATAGGACTTGAACCCAGATCTTTTGACCCCCCCTACACACACACACATTCCTCCTTCCACCTCTAAGTGTAACCTACCCTTATTACTATTACGTACCAGCATAAGCACAGGCCAAAAAAAAAAAAAAAAGTGACTCCCTCCAGTCTCTGTATCTTTTTAAGTTGTAAAATGCCTCAATTCATGAAGAATTAGGAGCAGCTTGTTAGCCTTGACTTTATTAGGTTACTGGGCAGAAGGTGCTCTCCTATAAACTGTGAGTCCAGAAAGGCCAAGGAAGAAAACACAAGCCAGGAGAAGGAGGGAGAGAGATGGTGTTAAGCCGATGTCATGAATTATTCAGCGGCTCCTGATTTCACATTATTCTCCCTGATACTTTTACAACCTGTCAGTAAATAAAAAGATTCTACATTATTTATAGAAATGGAACCGAATTGGCTGGGAGGATTTAGTATTGCTATTATTAGGGGTACTCAGCACTACCTTAATGGGAAGAAGGGTTTGGGAGGGAAATGGATGAAATGAGCTTTTTTTTCTCCTGCCCCTATCGAAGAAAGTAGGGGTTTGGGAGGGATATGGAGATGGGGAGACCCTGACTTGGCTTCATAATCCCTTGTGATCAATATTTTTTCCCTTCTGAACCTTCCCAACTGGGACCTGGTCATTAGGATTGAGACAAGATTTGAAGTCAAGATGAAAATGGCCAAGGAGGTCAGACAGAATCTGGAAGCAAGGGTAGGAAGGGCCCATGGACCTAAATGGACAGTGGCTACTGACTTGGCAGCCAGGAGACAAACAATGTGGGACATTTGCTTCTAAAATGTAAAGGGACTTTGCAAGTCATTTTCCTGATGCAGTTATTTCTCTGTGCTGGGGGATTCCTTCATTTTGTTGCATTGGCATCATCATGTAATTCAGAATTAGTGAACACATATTTCATGGTATAGTGGAAAGAACGTTGGATTTTTGAATCCAAGGTCTTGGATTTGAATTCTGCCTCTGACATTTGGCCCTAAGGGATCTTGGTCAAGTAACCTAGCCTCTGGCCTTCTATTTCCTCATTTATATAAGGGAGTTGAACCTGGTGTGTGTGTGTGTGTGTGTGTGTGTGTGTGTGTGTGTGTGTGTGTGTGTGTGTGTGTAACATTGTTGTAGGAGTGGAGAAGGATGGCATCATAGGAGATTAGAGCTGAAAGGGACCATCTAGTCAGAAGCTCTTAACCTGGTGTCCATGAACTTGGTTTTTTTTTTAATATTTTGATAACTATATTTTCTTATAATTGGTTTCCTTTGTCATCCTCTGTATTTTACTTTGTATGTTTAAAAATGTTTTTCCAAGAATGGGTCCACAGGTCCAGACTTCCAAAGGGGTCCACAACCCAAAAAGAGTTAAGAAACCTTGATCTCATCCAGTGGCCAGAGAGAGGAAATGATTCATCCAAAGACACATAACTTCAAGGTGCAGAGCTTAGATTTGAGCCCTCCTGGTTCTCTGACTCTATGAACAATGGTCTTCTGACCACCTCCCAGTACCTCTAGGCTGGAGAGAGTAATTCATAATCAACCCACCAGGGCCACACAGATGTGGAAGGTGAGGTCAAGGACCAGAATTCAGGGTTTTGACCCTGGAGGAGTTTATAAGGTAATAGTAGTAGTAATAGTAGTAGCAGCAGCAGCAGCAATAGTAGAAGACTTGTCAGCAGCAGTAGCAATAGTAGCAGCAACAGCAGCAGCAACAGCAGCAGTAGTAGTAGGAGTAGGAGTAGTAATAGTAGTAGTAGTAGTAGTAGTAGTGGTAGTAGTAGTAGTAGTAGTAGTAGTAGTAGTAGTAGTAGTAGTAGTAAACCAACCAACAATTATATAGCCCTTACTACGTGCTAGGCATTGTGCTAAGTGCTTTACAAATATTATTTCATTCAATCCTCATGACGGCCCTGGGAGGTAGGTGCTATTATTAACCCTATTTTGCAGTTGAGGAAACAGAGGCAGAGAGCAACTAAGTGACTTTCTCAGGGTCACACAGCTAGTATGTTTCTGAGGCTGGATTTGAACTCAGGTCTTCTTCATTCCAGACCTGGCACTCTATCTGCTTACCACCTAGCTGCCCCCAATGTTGTTGGAGAGATAATATAAATTGCCAAGCAATTGCCTCTACAAGTACTAAATAGGGAGGATTTTAGGTATAGAGGGTGATTGCAGTAGGTAAGGTAGGGATAATCAGAGAATACCATTTGTAGGAGAGCAGAATGTTGAGCCAAATCTGAAAGGAAATGATGGGCTGAGGAAAAGGGAAAGGCAGACTCTGAGTGCAACAACTCAGGGGTGGGCATCAGCCCCAGAGTGGGCAAAGTTGGATAAAGAGGAGGGTCCAAGTCTAGGAGAATCCAGTTTGGTTTGGCCAGAGGCATGAATATTGGAGGCAGGAGGAGAGGGAAGCAGCAATGGAGTCATAGATTTCTGAGCCCAAAGGGACCTAAAAGGTCACCTCATTGGCTGTGAATGCCAGGCAGAGGGGTTTGGACATGGTACCATAAGGAGGCCCAATGGCTTCCTAGGAGTTACTTTTTAGGAGACTAGAGAGTCTCTGTCAATGCTTTGGGTCAGAAAGTCAAGTAATAGCATTGCTCTTTAATTGTGGCTTCCACTGGGCGTGAAAGAATTGACAGTGTGGAAGGCATTTTGGTTTTCTGGGCTATGTGTGTGCCCCTGGCTATACAGCAAGCACTGTAACAAAATTCCTCTTTTTTCCCCAATCCACCAAGCAGGTATTAAGCAACTACTGTATGCAAGGGACTGTCCTAAGTGCTGGGAATACAGAGACACGAGTGAAACAGACACTTCCCTCAAAGACCTTACATTCTATTTGGGGGAGAATATACTTACATCTCTTATACCAAGGCCTTTCTGGATCCCCTCAGTGGCTAATGATCTCCCTACCACCTTCCCCAATTTCCTTTTTATTTACTCATATTTGTATATATGATGTCCATCCAGGAGAATGGAAGGTCCTTAAAAATAGGGACTATTCTTTTTTTTTTTTTTACTTTGTATTCCCCCAGTGCAAAGCTTAGTACCTTACTACATAGTAGGTGCTTAATAAATGAATTGGATAAATGAATTGGATGGCAGAGGGAGAACTGTCTCACCTCCATCCCAGTCTTTAGTTCCTTCTTCCTCCTAAGAAAGCTTCATGTTTTATGAAGAACCAGGGTTTTGGAGAGACTCAAATATGACCCTTCTAGAAGGTGGAGAAGTATGGCTGCTATTAGGAGGAAGGATGGTATAGTAGAAAGAGCACCTGATTGATAATCCCAAGAGATCAGCATGGGGGATCCTGTCTCCAACAGGCTAGCTGCGGGACCGTGGTCTGATCAGCCAGCCTTTCTAGTCTTACTTTCCTTATTTATTAATAGACATCACAAAATCCATCATTGGTATTATTGGATGGATTAAATAAGATAAATATGTGGAAATCACTTTACCAAACCCAGTCAGTCAACAAACATTTATTAGGCACCAACACTGGGGATACAGGTAAAATCTGCTTTGCAAGGATTTTTCAAATCTAATGAGAGAGACAACAAGGACATATATATAAATGTTGATTATTATTTTATTGAACTTCACAATGGTTTTTGAAGTAGGGTGGTAGGGTCCCAAATAAAATTCACTAACTTCCCCCCCAAACCCACTCCTGTGTCCTATTTCTGTCCAGAATACTACTACCATCCTCCCGGTCACCCAAGTTAGAGAACCTCAAATTCCTCACTCTCCCTGATCCCACATATCTGGTCAGTGGCCAAATCTTATTGATTTACCTGCATAACATCCATTGAATCATACTACTTAGCCCAGTGCCTCTCGCATAGTAGGCACTTAATAAATGTTGACTGATTGATTGATCTTCAATCTGGAGCTAGAATGCTACTCTGAAACTATCTAACCCAACTCCCTCATTTTACAGATGAGGAAACTGAAGCCCAGAAATGTTAAGCACATTACCTAAGGATACACAAGGAGCTTCCACTCTAGTTCTGGATCTCATTATTTCTCCCTAGCCTTCTAAATGAGTCTTCCTGTCTTATGTCCCTCCTCTCTCCAGTTCATCCACCAGGCGGCTGCCAAAGTGATATCTCCAAAACACAATTCTGACTGTGTCACTACCCTGCTCAATAAACTTCAGTGACCCCCTATTTTCTCTGGAATCAAATACACATTCCTCTGGTATTTTAAGCTCTTCCTTCCCAAATGGGCCTTCCTGCTGTTCCTCACACTTGCCATACCTTCTCCTTTTCACAAGCTGCCCTCCACCCTCCTGCCTTTTAGACCCTCCCAGGTTCCTTCAGAACTCAGTTTCCATGCTACCTCCTACAAGAGCTCTTTCCATATCCCTACCCCCCCAATTATCTTTTGTATCTCTTTTACATATAGGGTATACATTGTTTCCCCCTATAGAATTTAAGTTACGGGAGGGTACAGGCTGGTTCCTTTCTGTCTACGTATCCACAGTGCCTCGTGTGACAACTTACATATAGCAGACATTTAAATCCTTGTCATCAGACAAGTAATTCTGGTTTTTAATTAATTTTTTAAAAATTCACAAGCATTTTTTTTTCTCTTTCTCTCTCACACTTTCCCCTCCCCAATGGAAAAAAGAAATCCTTTGTAACAAATATGCATAGTCAAGCAAAACAAATTCCCACATTGGCCGTATCCAAAAAAATGCATGTGTCCTTTTGCAAATTGGTCTATCATCTCTGTCTGACAAGAATTGGGTCACATTCATCAGCACTGGCTGATTGGTCATTGCATTGATGAGGGCTGAGTAGCTAGCTTTCCTTCTAACATACCCAGAAGCCCCTTGGTTCACTGTAGTCAAGAACCAGGCTAGAAAGCTTCACTATTCCTATAATAAACTGACAGTTTGTTCTTTTCTGTTTCTGAGCCTGTAACCCCCCCAGTGGGGCGGGGGGAACGTTTTAAGTGTATAGTGTGTAAACTATATAGAGGGCTGGTAGTTTACCTCTTACGTGGTATATGACCCAATGTGTCCTAGAAAGAGCATTGGATTTGGCATCCGAGGACCGGGGTTCTAATAGCCCTTGTGCTTCTTATGCCTTGGGTGACTTTGGGCACATCCCTTCCTCTTCCTGGTCCTCTGTCTATAAAGTGAATGGGGTGGATTAGACCATCTTCTATCTCTAACTCCTGTGATGGTTATGGCAGCCCCAGCAAAGAAAGAAAACCCAGGGACTGTGCCTAGGAACAAAAAAGAGACGCGTGTAGGTCGCCAGTGGTTTGGAACAGTTACATTTCTTCAGGACGCTTTTGCTTTGCTCTGTTTTCATGGGGGTAGTAGAAGGAAAGAAGGTTGGGGGAATCACTGGAAACTGGGAAGTAAGGAAGCCAAAAGGCTAGAGATGCTGGAACCTATCTCCCTCACTATGATATCTTTCCTCTGAAAGGATTCCAGATGGCTTTTTCCCACCTCGAAAATGGAACAATAGACCAAGAGGCAGAGCCCATCCAGTCCCCAGACAAAATCAGTCACTCTGTAGCATTGCTTTTGTTAGGACACTTGCTCTGTGCCCAGGATTTTGCCAAGTGCTGGAGGTGACGGAGAAATAGATGACGTGGTCTCTACTCTCCAGAACCCAGGGAGCCCAGACGTCCCTATCATAAATGGAGGACAACCCCAGGTACCATATGGCACAGGCTTGAGTTACTTGGTGGAGTGTTAATACAAGGGTTGACAAATCTTACAGTACTCAGAGAAAACTGCCCACCCACCCCCAGCCGCCTATATTTAGGCAGGCTGTGTCTTGGGTCGTGCCCAAGCAGGTCCTGTATTAATGAGCCACCAACTCTAGAAAAGCAGTCTCTACCAGCCTCCCAATCCCTCCCAAAGATACCAGCAGGATGACCCTGAAAAATCCTGGCTCAACAGCTTACTAGCTGTGTGATCTTGGGGAAGTTAATTAACCTCTCTGGGCCTCAGTTCCTTCATCTGTAAAATGAAGTGTTGAACTAAGGTGATCAGCAAGGTCCCTTCCAGCTTTAACATACTGTGTTCCTGTAAGAAAAACCATGGAAATCTCCAGCCTGTGACAGCCTGGCTTCCTTCCCAGGCAGAAGGCTCAGCTCTGCCTTGGGTTTGAAGGTTGCCAGCGGGGACAGCGCACAGATACACTGTCTGCTGTTGGATGATTCCAAAGCGGAGGCAAGTAGCTGCTCCTCCGAGGAGTGGGGGCAGCACAAGGCTGGCTTTTAAGTCAGAGGACTGGGCTTTGAATTCTGCCTGTGTCATTGGCTTACCTGTGTGACTTTGAAGAGTTTACTTCCCTGACCCCAGTTTCATCACCTGTGAAAAGAGCAGGTTAGACCAGAGGATCATGGAACCTTAAATCTAGTTTTTGTGGCATGTACAGAAGGAACCACAGCCTAGCGCCTAAGCAGCTAGGTGGTACAGTGGATAGGCCCCAGTGCTGAGCCTG
Source organism: Vombatus ursinus (assembly GCF_900497805.2). Classification (NCBI taxonomy): domain Eukaryota; kingdom Metazoa; phylum Chordata; class Mammalia; order Diprotodontia; family Vombatidae; genus Vombatus; species Vombatus ursinus. Next base: position 12,248,235 of record NW_020945064.1, on the reverse strand, counting down.
GAATTAGGAAGACCTGAATTCAAATCCAGCCTCCTCAGATACTTACTAGCTATGTGACCCTGGGCAAGTCACTTAACCTCTTTGCCTCGGTTTCCTCAACTGTAAAATGGGGGTATAATAGCAACTACATCCCAGGGTTGTCATGAGGACCAAATGAGATCATTGTAAAGCACTTAGCATCATGCCTGGCATTAGTAAGCACTTAATAAATGTGTTCTTTTCCCTTCCCTAGTCAAGTCAACTAGCTTTTATGAAATACCTACTACGTATTAGGCACTGTGCTAAGAGCTAAAGACAAAAAAAGGCAAAAATAGTCCCTGCCTTCAAGGAGCTCTCAATTACAAACAGGAGACATGTAAACAACTATTATAAACCATATATATGTGTGTGTGTGTGTGTGTATGTGTATGTGTGTGTGTGTGTGTGTACACATATATACATGTATACATACATACATATATAATATATATATTTATAAAATAAATTGAAGGGAACCTTAGAGGGAAGGCACTAGCCGTAAGGGGCACTAGGAAAGACCTGTTGTAGAAGGCCTGACCACTCACTGTTGCAGCCCAGCTCTGTGGCCTGCCTTGGCCTGGAAGCTCTTGAAAAACTCTGAGGTGAGGAGGAGGGGCAGAGGAGAGAGAATTAAACATTCAACCTTGAGAAATTAGGCGACCCCTCCCCGCTTCCTGGCCCTGAATGCCATCCCTCCTTCAGATCAGCAGGCAAGGAAGTGGTTATAAGAGTGGTTCATATTTAATAACGCAATTTATATTCCACTCTCAACATAAACTATTGTAAAGGCGCACTAATGTAAAAATACATCTGGCTTGTCAATAGTTTATCTTCTGAATCTGCATCTAAATCCCTGGGCATTCTTGACTTATGGCCACACCAGTGTCTAATGAATAAAAAGGTGCAAATTATAGGCCTGGCTTTAATGCTCATCATAAAATTAGATGATAGTTGCAAAAGCTGCATTCTCCTACCCACAGTGCAGCAAAGGCGAGCTATAAATAAAATGTATTTAATGTATCCCAGGGCTGTGCAGAACCAGGAAACAGTATGTTATCGCCCAGCCTTCAATGGATGCAACACTAGTTCAATGAAGTGATGACTGATCCATCACGGGAATTTATGTTCACTGTCTCCGCACAAAGTCTTGGCCTCAGCACTGTAAATAGCCCACAATCCTTCTAGCAGGCCCGCCTGCCAATAAAACTGTCACAGGGAGCCTTGGAGCAGGCACCTTAAGGACAGTGAAAACAAGCCGGTAGGGTCTGGGATTCAGACCGGGGCCAGCTCCTTCCCTCCGGGGGCCGGCTCCTCCGATGTCTGCCGGCAGCGACCCCCCAGGAGCTGCCAGGCTCGGTGGGGAGCTGCAGGAGGCCTGGCTGGAGAACAAAGCTCCCCCTTGCTTAGCATGGCAGCCCTAAGAGTGGCTTGGGTTGGAATGTAGGTGAAGAAGGGGGAGCCTTAGAGTGCTGGCCTTAGAATGAATGGAGCTGGTCATGCTGAGGATGGAAAAACCCAGGGCAAACCCTACTGCTCCTTCCTTTTGAGCTGGCCTAATCACTCCCTCCCATCTATGAAACTGGGGAAATCACAAGGGCCTCAGTTATGGGTCACAGACTGAGACCTGAAAGAGCATCTAGAAGCTCTCTACTCCAATCTCCCTGTGGGTGCCAAAGGACAGTGCAGTTGGAATACTGGATTCGGAGTCAGAAGACCAGCATTCAAATCCTACCTCTGTCACTCGCTATACCGGTGGCCTCCGGCAGACGGCGTGTCAAACACTGCCTACTGGACACAGGCAGCCCAGTGCATCCTGAGTCACATTAAAATGTACTTGGGAAATACTTAATAAAATAAATAAAAATACAACCACAAAATAACAATTTGGGAAATATTTAACAAAATAAATAAAAATACAACAATACAACATTATGTAATGTAGTATTATTAATTGTATATAATTAATATACAATAGATGACATCACACTTACTGTTATATTAATTGTGTATGATTAATATACACTAGATATTACATTTTAATGTACCATTAATAGTATACTATTAATATACAATTGATATTACATTTTAATGTAATATTAATTATGTGTGATTAATATATGATTAATATTGTTACATTTTAATGTAATATTAATTGCATATGGTTATTTACAATTGACAATGTTACATTTTAATGGAATATTGTATGTGATTAATATATGATCAATATTGCTAATATTGTTAATATACAATTGGTAATGTTATATTTTAATATAATATTATTAATTGTGTATGATTAACATACAATAATGTTACATTTTAATGTAATATTAATTGTGTGTGTCTGGTTAACATACATTATATAATGTTACATTAATATGTAATGTTATTTATTAATTATCTATAATCAATATACAATTGATAATATTACATTTTACAACTAAGTCACTACATGGCCTGCAGGCATCCTTATGTACAGTCAAGTGATTTTCCATTTCTATTTGAGTTTGATACCACTGGCCTTCACCCATCTGGGCCTCGGTTTCCTCTTCTGTGAAATGAGGAAGTTGGATTCAGTGACTTCAGAGGTCCCTTGTTAGTTCTAGTCTGTGATGCTATAAACTTCTTCATTTTAGAGATGAGGAAACTGACTTCTAAGAAACCTTAAGTATCAGGCGCTGCTAAATGATATAGTGGAAAAGCCATGGAATTCCCTTTTTCATTTATTCATTCACTCAAAAAATCTCATTATGTTATATATTTTTATATATCACATATAAATAATATTATATATAATATATTTAAATGTATATTTCATTCTAAGCTTGCCATGTTCCCAAAAAGGCATCATAGAATAGTGAAGAGTGCTGCATTGGAAAATAGGAAGACCTGGGTTCACATCTCAATTCTGGCACTTACTGGTTTTGTGATCCTGGACAAGTCACTTAACCTGTGTTCTGGGTCAACTCCCCTAGGACTTACCTCCCAAGTCCTAGATAGGTTTGCCATCTGTGTTGTTGGAAGGGGTTTCCTACTCTAAAGAAATGGCATATTAGAGGATCATAGATCTGCTCCTGGAAAGAAACCTAAAGGCTGTCTAGTTTCTAATATTACAGATGAAGAAATTGAGGCTCAGGGAGGTTAAGTGATCCTGTATTCACATACTTTGTGCCCAGCACTTTGCCTGGTAAGAGCCTTCAAAATACTTACAGTCTGGTTGGAAAGAGAAGATTCTGTGAATGTGTGTGTTAGGGACAGAGACAGAGAAGGAGAGAGACAAATAAAATAGAGACAAAAAGAGACAGAGACAGAGAGAAGACAGTCAGAGGAGAGAGAGACAGAGAGGCAGAGAGACAGAGAGAGAAAGAGAGAGACAGAGAGAGAGAGAGACAGAGAGAAAAAGAGAGACAGAGACAGAGAAGGAGAGAGACAAATAAAATAAAGACAGAAAGAGACAGAGACAAAGAGAAGACAGAGGAGGAGAGATAAAGAAAGAGAAAGAGAGATAGAGACAGAGAAAGAGAGAGACAGAGACAGAGAGAAGACAGTCAGAGGAGAGATAGAGAGAGAGAGACAGAGATACAAAGAGTAGGGTAGTGGTGAGGAGAGGGGGGAACAATGAGAAGACAGGCCTTACATAGGGACCAGGGAATTTGAGAAAGGAGTGAGAATGAGCCAGCAACATCTCCTTCAGAGACTGACCATGGCAAGCTTATAATGAATATTTTTGAGTGAATGAATAAATGCATAAGGGAATTCCATGGCTTTTCTACTGCATCACTTGGCAGCTCCAGATATTTTAGGTTTCAAAGAAGTCAGTTTCCCCATCTAGGATAGGCCATAGGGCCAGCTCTCTGGAGGGCAGTCCTGCTGGCAGGGACCAGCCTCTTCAGAAGGATTGTATGTTGAGACCTTCTGTCCTTCAGGTCCCAATGTTTAAAGCCCTTTGCCTCTCATCTGCTTGGACGAAGTCATAAAGTATAACTCAGAGCACCAGCCCACTCTACCACTTGGCAGGGACCAGTGTAACTTCTCCCAACCCTCACACCCAAACATCCTAACTGGATATGTGCCCACTCCCCACCCCACTCAGGAAATAGTTCCCTAGGACCCTCAAAGGAATCCAAAAAGCAGCTGGAGGTTCCCGGGCTAAGTGAGGGGGAGGAAATGGAGAGGCCAGAGGAGAATTCATAGTGACACTATTGATTCTGCAGTGAAGGCTGAATTCCCTTAGCTTTCTGTTCCAGACCTTATGGAACATGACCAGAATGAGGCCAGTCACCTGCTCGCTATAATTCACTGCTTTTTTTTGGCTTTAATTCATCATTCAGCCCTAAGGTGAATGTGGCAGGTCCCAGAGGGTCCTTCGAATGAAAGGGGCCTTGACCTTCAGGTTCTCTGCCTCATATCATTTAACAGGCATCTCATCCATCCCCCCCACCCCCAGTTCAATTTATAAATGAAGAAGCTGAGGCTCCCAGAGGGGAGGTAACTTGCCTAAAGTCAGTGGCAGATTCCAACATCTGGCATTATGGCCTTACGCAGTAGCCACTCAAGTTACTCCTAAGATAATATTTTAGGTCTCAAATCCTTGCCTCTTTTCCTCAAATCAGCCTGCAGTCATAATCACTGATCCGTAGTAGGTACCAGTGCATAGTCTCAAGGAATCCCTCTGGGGCAGCTAGGTGGGGCAATGGGTGGAATGCTTGGCCTGGAGTCAGGAAGACCTGAGTTCAGATACATCACTCAATAAACATTTATTAAGCACCTGCTGTGTGCCAAGGCTGTGTTAAGCTCCAAAGTCAGTTAACCTCTTTCTGCCTTGGTTTCCTCAGCTGTAAAATGGATATTCTAATAGCACCTATCTCCCAGGGTGATTGCAAGGATTAAATGAGATATTTGTAAAGTGCTAAGCACATAGGATGCCCTTAATAAATGTTTCCTTCCTTCTGTGGCCTAATGGGCTTAGGTGAAATAAGAAGGGGAAATAGTGAACAAGCTATAAGACAGTAGGGAGCAAGGCTGAACAAGACAAATGGTCAGCTCCCTGACCCTCTGTGCATTCGTTTCCTGCTCTAATTCAGTCCTCAAGGTGTCAATCTCTGCTCTGGCGGATGTTTCCCACTGGTCTTGGATTTCAGCTCCCCACAGATACCCTTTCTTCCAGTTCTCTCAGCCAAACTCCACCTCCTCTGCGCCAGGGTGGGGATTGACTTTCCCCCCACTATGAGATTTGCCTCTTCATCCACATCTAAGGCACATTACCCTTGTGAGGGTCAAAGGAACTTCAAAACACCCCACAGGTAGCATTTAATTGTTCTCTGACGATTTCTTCTGTATTAATTCTGTAGATTATAGGGTACTCCAGGCTCCCACAGTACCCAACACAGGGCTGGGTGCTCAGTCAATGTTTATGATGTGCCTGATGATCATTGCTCACATTTCTAGGGTACCTTAAGGTTATAAAGCCCCGTGAGACTGGCAGTGGAAGTATTTACCATCCTCATTTTTCACATGAGGCGACTGAGGCTGAGAGCTGAAGTCATTTGCCCAAGATCATACAGCTAGGAAGTCTCTAAGCCAGGAGACTGCTGGCCCAACTTTCCCAGTGCTACACCTGGATTCCTCCAAGGCTAGACACACAAGATGTACACTTGGCTAATTCGTTGCCTAAGGAAAAAAAATCGAGGGAAGAGACCAAGCTTTCGAGGGCTTGATAGGGCCTGCCAAGAGACTCATTTCCTATGGTAACAGAGAGAAAAGTAACAACTGGAAAGTCCACAATTGCCAAGAGCTGTTGAGGCTGCCCAGGGAGAGGAATTTATAAAAGGTAACCAACAGTATGGGGAAGTGAGGCTGAGGCAAGCAGGGAGGAAAGCCAAGGACCGAGAGGGTAAAAAGGGAGGAAAGCCAAGGACTGAGGGGGTAGGAAGGGCCTGGGGGTGAGGAGAGAGGCAGAGGGAGGCGCAGGCAAGACAGTTTTCCAGCTCTGTCCCTAAGAGCTGGAATCCAGCCTATACCAAGAGCCATCAACATCACTACCCTCCCACTTCTGCCTTTTAGAAATGACCTCCGGGGAAAGGATTGATGGCGTTGACCCAGAGCTGAATGGGCGGGTGTCTCCATTTTGAGTCAGTCCTTGCTGTTGACTTGCTAGCCTCAGCAGAGGGTAAGGGCTAAATTTCAGAGAGACATCTGGACTTGGAGTCAGGAAGACCTGAGTTCAAATCCTACCACATACCCTCACTAGTTCCATGACCTTGGGCAAGTCATTCAACCTTTTTTCTGCATCAGTTCCCTCATCTGTAAAATGGGGCTAATAATGACACCTAGCTCACAGGGCAGTTGGGAAGATCAAATGATAGATATGTAAAGAGATTTCTAAACTTTCTTGTTGTTTGGTCATTTTTCAGATGTGTCTGACTCTTCTTGACTCCATTTGGGGTGTTCTTGGCAAAGACACTGGAATAGTTTGTCATTTCTTTCTCCAGCTCATTTCACAGATGAGGAAACTGAGGCAAACAGAGTTAAGTGACTTGCCCAGGGTCACACAGCTAATAAATGCCTAAGGCTAGATTTGAACTCAGGAAGATGAGTCTCAGCCTGGCACCCTATTCACTATGCCACCTGTCTGTCCTCAACTTTAAAGTGCTATAAAAACTTTATCATTGTTAATAGTAAACAGACCAGATTCCAGATTCCTTTTTTTGCTCAGAACTTGCTGGACCAAGGGGTAAGACATTCCTTTGGTTTCCAAACATCAGCAAATGAGAGGATTTTGTTAGATCAGCAGTTCTCAAAGTGTAGTCCAGAATCTCCAGGGATCCCCAAGACCCTTTGGGTGGGTCTATGAAGTCAGTACTATTTTCATAGTAATACTAAGATATTTTTACTTACAGTATGGCAAATATCAGTAGCTATAACACATATAAACAAAAGCTCTTTGGGGAGAGGTTCCTCAATCATTTTTTAAGAGTGTAAAGGGGTCCTGAGGCCAAAGAGCTTGAGAACCACTAAGAAAGAAAACTGTATTTTCTAACCAACTAGATTAAAGAGAAACACCATGTTTTGTGCATTTTGGTATCTTATGTAGGACCTGGCACAGTGCCTTCGGATGAGGGAGAGCTCCGCTTTGGCTTGGGGTAAAATTGGTTTTTCCAGTGAGATATTTCATATTTTCTTCTATTTTTTCCATTCTTTTGGTTTTATTGTTCCTTGATTTCTCATAAAGTTATTAGGTTCCATTTGCTCAATTCTAATTTTTAAGGAATTATTTTCTTCGGTGAGCTTTTGTACCTCCTTTTCCATTTGGCCAATTCTGCTTTTTTAAAGCATCTTTTGGACCTCTTTTATCATTTGGCCTAGTTTGTTTTTTAAGTTGTTATTTTCTTCAGTATTTTTTGTGTCTCCTTTACCAAGCTGTTGACTCGTTTTTCATGATTTTCTTGCATCACTCTCATTTCTCTTCCCAATTTTTCCTCTACCTCTCTTACTTGATTTTCAAATCTTTTTGAGCCCTTCCATGGCCTGAGACCAATTCATACTTTTCCTGGAGTCTCTGGAGGTAGAAGCTTTGACTTTGTTATCTTCTTCTGAGTGTGTGTTTTGATCTTCCTTGTCACCATAATAACTTTCTATGGTTATAATTTTTTTCTGTTGCTTGTCCATATTCCCAGCCTATTTTTTGACTTTTACCTCTTTGCTAAAGTAGAGCTCTGTTTCCAGGGTAGAGGGCGCACTGTCCTAAGCTTTAGGGGTTTTGTACAGTTGTTTTCAAAGATACTTCTAGGAACCTGTAAGTTTTCAGATCTTCCAAAGTAGTATGATGTAAGGAGAGGTGTGTTTACTACTCTTCTGGCCTGTGCTCCGGTCTATGAGTGACCACAAGCTCTCTTTTCTGCCCTGGAACTGTAACGAGGATCTCCCCTCCACTGTGGTCACAAGCTCTGGTGTGCTGGTGCTCTTCCATGCCCTGGGACTGCCACCCAGAACTGCAACCCAGATCAGAGTACGGGCAAAGCAACAGAGTGCTGTCTCAGTGCTAGCAAAGAGACCCTGGTAGTCGACTTCTGACAGTTGTTTGACCTCCTTACTGTGTGTGGACTAAGAGCTCTGGGAGCAGCTGCTGCTGCTGCTGATTCAGAGGCCCCCAAGGCCTGCTCCTGGTTTGCTAGGGCCAAGCTTCTGCATTGTCTTGGGCTGGAATATTGTTTCAACCCATCTTTTTGTGGGTTCTGCCACTCCCAGAATTGTTTTTATAGCATTATTTAAAGGTGTTCAGAGGGGTTTTGGAGAGAGCTCCAGCCATTCTCCACCATCTTGGCTCCGCCCTCTCGGAGTAAAGTTGGGGAAGAGATCATAGACGTCTTCCTGAAAGAGGTGGCATCTGAGTTAGACCTCAAAAAATGGGACCATATCACTAGTGAAAGTAAGGACTGTTTTCAGCCTGGTGGACTTATCCGTGGAAATCTCTTAGGGTCAGATTTGATGCAACATCATGACAGAGTAAGGCCAGGAAGTCAGGGCTCAAATGTCTTCTGGATGTTCATACATGTCTGCCCAGGATCATTGGCTTTAGAACTGAAAAGGGCCTCAGAACAGAAGATGTTGGAACTTGAAGGAACCTTAGAACAGAGAGTATTAGATCTGCAAGGGACCTTAGAAACTCAGAAGCTTTAGCTGGGAGGGACCTTAGAACATACAATGTCGGAACTGGAAGGAACCTTAGGACACCTTAGAACACACGATGTCAGACCTTAAGGTCAGGGACCTTAAACACCTTGGAATATATAATATTTGAGCTTGAAGGGACCTTAGAACACACAATGTCAGAGATGGAGGGGACCTTAGGACATCTTGGAACATATAATGTTTGAGCTTGAAGGGA
>NW_020945064.1:12232660-12239323 GCF_900497805.2 Vombatus ursinus | reverse complement strand
TAGGACATCTTGGAACATATAATGTTTGAGCTTGAAGGGACCTTAGAGCACACAGTGTCAGAGCTGGAAGGAGCTTTTGGTCCAGTCCAGCCTCCTCATTCGGTAAATAAAGATAAAGGCCCCAGCGGTGGCCGAGCCAAGTCTCCTGACTCCCTATCCAATGTTCTTTCCGCCACCCCCAGTGATAGAGCATCTTGGCCACACTGAGTCCTGGCTGAGGCTCTGGCACTCAGGCAGCAGTCAACACCGCCCTTCTCGTGACTTTCTAATTATAGAGAAGGAGAAGGAGAAGGAGAGAACAGGAAGGCAGAGCAGCAGAGGAGCCACCGCCGACCCAGGACAGCACCTGCCAACCCTCAGCAGCCCCAATCATGTCTTCAGGATAATGTTACATAATGATGCCGCTGATTCAAGCATTACTCTCAGGCTTTCCTTTTTTCCTTTTCTGCCTTGTGCTCAGTCACCGAGGGCAGCCGAGCAAGAGAATAATCAGCGAGCAGCTGCTTATCTCTTGAGGTGTGAAAGGCAGGCAGGTTGGCTGCAACTGGCTCTCAGGCAGGGGCAGGTCACCAGGAAAATATGTCCATTCTGGCCTCTGGCTGAGCTCCCCTTCACTCAAGGCGAGGGAAAGGGGCCTTGACTTCCGAAGCCGGGAGATCGGGGCATAGGTTCTCAGCTACCACGGGGACATCATTTTAAGCTTGTTCTCCTCGGCCTCAGAGGGCAGAAACAGAACAGCAGGGAGAGATTCAAGGGCAACAGATTTCATTGTATTGTAATGGGAGAGGAGAAAAACAACTTTCTCACAATGTTGTTATTGTTGCTTAGTCGTTTCATTTGTTTCTGGCTCTTCGTGACCCCATTTGGGGTTTTCTCGGTAAAGAAACTGGAGTGGTTTGCCATTTCCTTCTCTACCTCATTTGACAGATGAGGAAACTGAGGCAAACAGGGTTAAGTGACATGCCCAGGGTCACACAGCTAGTAAGTGTCTGAGGCTGGATTTGCAGTCAGGTCTTCCTGACTCCAGACTCGATGCCACCTAGCTGCCCCTTCCATAATGGGAGCTGTCCAAAAGTGCAGAGAGTAAGCTACCTCTGCAGGTTTCCCTCCTGTCAGTGAAGGTCTTTAAGCTCAGGTGGGATGATCCTTCCCTGGAGTTGTTGAGGGGCTTTCTGTTCAGGTGCAAGTTAGATGAGGAAGGGTCCTCAGAGGGTCCCTTCCAGCATTTCAGTGCTTACTCTGTGTATGTCCCTGTTTGGGCTCTTATGGGAGAAAGGTTGAATAAGAGACCAGCTCTTGACCCTGCATATTTGTTACAAGGCATTTGTCCTTCTTTTTACTTTTCAGTGGAGGGGAGGAGGTAGGAAGGAGAACATGAAAACGTGTTAATTGCCAGAAAGTAAAATAAAATTAAAATGTGATGCTGCCCTGTCTTCAAGAAGCTCAGAATCTAGTTGAAAGGAAACAAGTATTTATTAAGCGCTTACTATTGGACTAGGCACTTTGTAAATATTATCTCATTTTATCCCCACAACAACACTGGGAGCTAAGTGCTATAATCCTCCCCATTTTGCAGTTGAGGAAACTGAGGCAGGCAGAGATTAAGAGACTTGCCTAGGGCCACATAGCTGATAAGTGTCTGAAGCTGGGTTTGAACTCAGCTCTGTGTGACTCTCAAGTCAAGAGCCTGTCCATTGCCCTACCCAGCAGCCTCTGCTGGAGAAACATGACTTTGCACTATTAGTACTGAAGTAAAAATATAGGATAGTTTATCATAAGTACAAAATGGGTGACCCCAGGCCTCGGTTCTGTAGGAGTTTTGGGGTATTAGAAGACAGATCACTGGGCTGAGGAAGGCGGCTCTTCATTTTACATTGCACATCTTCTGCTCCCTTTTTCTGAACACACAGGGCCTTGTCCGTAGTCAGGGCTTAGTCGGTGTTTGTTCTATTGGCTTGGATTTGCTGGCACCTACAGAGGACCCTGGGCTACTTCTCTCCCAGTCTTTTCCCTTACTGCTGTGCATCTAGGAGCCAGCATCAGCTTGGAACGGGTTAAGGACCGTTGCTTCAGAGGCAATACAGTTTACATTCATCCGTATGAATAAAAGATGATTTTGGCTGGGGGTAACTGTCAGTATCTTTTCAGTGGGTGAAGGCAGCTCCTGTAGCTTGACGCTAAGAGACCACAGGCAGGCACCAATGGGGAGCCTCAGAGGAGGGAAATAAAGAAGGGAGGTGGGAGCCTTATCCAGGGAATGCTCGTGAGGTTGGAAAGCCCTTTCCTCTCTCCTGGTGAGAGTCTTAGTGCCAGGGAAGCCGGCCCTGGTGAGATTGGCCTAGTGGGTGAGGGGATTGGAGAGAGAGGATTGGAGAGACAGCAGCAGAGAAAAGATGTAATGCATCGAGAAAGATGGAGGAACTGGAAATCAGGAGACCTGGGTTCTGCTCTGAGGCCATCTCCCCTGGAGGAGCTCTCCTATGATAGAGAGAGCTCTCTCTTGAGTCAGAGATTCAGTCATTTTCAGTCATATCCAGCTCTTCATGACCCCCTTTGACCTCTTCTTGGCCGGGATACTAGAGTGGTTTGCCATTTCCTTTTCCACCTAATTTTTACAAATGAGGAAACTGAGTTAAATGACTTGCCCAGGGTCACACAGCTAGGAAGTGTCTGAGGCCAGGTTTGAACTCAGGAAGATGAGTCTTCCTGCCTCCAAGCCAGGCACTCTATCCACTGAGCCACCTAGCTGCCTGAAGTCAGAGAACCTGGGTTCCAGTCCCAGTCTTCATTACCTAGCTGTGTGATCATCCATTTGGAGCTGGAAGGGACCTTAGCAGCCATCCACTCTTTGGCCATCTGGGGAAGCCCAGGAACCCTTTCTCAGAATATTTTTTTAAAATTCATAACTGTCAGAAGTGCTTAATTTCAGTTAGAGGTTAACAAAAATAAAGATAGCGACTTTTTCCTATCAAAGTTCACAAACCCTCTGAAATATATCAGCCCCTAATCTAGCCAAATGACAGATAAGGAAACTGAGACCCAGACAGTTACTTCCTCTTTCTGGGATTCATCTGAAAAATTATCTGAAAGGTTCATTCCTCAGAGGGGGAAACTGAGACCCAGGGAGGGGAAAGGACTTAGCTGTCCTCACATGGAGAGTATTAAGTGGCGGAGAATTAAACCCAACTCTGTTTGCCACACATCCTGTATTCCTTCCATTACATATGGAGTTCTTAACCTTTGTGTGTGTCCTGGACCCCAGTCTGTTTCAGGAAACCTATGGACCTCTTCTCAGAATCATGTTTCTAAATGCCTCAAATAAAATAGAAGATTACAGAGGAGACCAATTATGTTGGAACACAGTTATCAATGTATTATTTAAGTTCACAGACCCCTAGTTCAAAGACCTTGCTCTGTACTCCCAAGTCTGCTGAATTCCAGCTCTGTGCTCATTTCTGTTTACACACAGTGTGTACGCAGGTCATCAAGGGAACCTGTGGAAGCTGCCCTTTTGAGGAAAGGGATAGGGAGGAAGGAACTTTGAAAATTGGATAGTTCTACTCTGCTAAAGATGGTTCCTGTTTAAAGACAGGCAGAATCTTCCAGACCCTTCGGGTTGTGCCAACGTCATTCTATCCAGACACAAACATACCTTCTTGAGCTCTTGCACCTGTCACTAATCATCTGTGTGGCCTTAAATTAAGCAAGTCCCTTCCCCTCCCTTTGCCTCAGTTTCTTTTTCTGTAAAATGAGGATGGCACTAGATATTCTCAGGTCTTCTCCTGCTCAAACACCCTATGACTGGATCAGGGGGTCTCTTCTCTCCCCAGTTTTGAAATGTTCAGGTTGGCTGCTCATTAACCAGGTTTGACCTGCTCCCGGCGGAAAGGTAGGGCAGCCCAGTTATCTGGGACACTTTATCTCAGAAGCCAATTTCACAAACCCCAGTACAAATATTGAACTTGCCTAGATTTGAAATAGTGGCTATAAACACAATTGCTCCCAGGGCCAGGGTCTGCTGCACCCAGGCCGTTGTGGGGTCATTCAGGTGCTGTTTGTTTGTGAACTTGGCAAACAGCCTGGGGTGACCGGGTGCAGAGTAGGTTACAGAGAAGCAGACATGCAATTTATTTCAGCAAGCATTTATTAAGTACCTACTGTATTCAGTCACTCATTTGGTAAGCATTTATGAAGTGCATACTGTATCAGACACTGTGGTAGGTGCTTGGGATAGAAAGATGAAAAAGAACACAGTCCTTTCCCTCATGGAACTTACAGCCTACCCAGGCACATATGATACAGGCTCCAAAGATCTGCAAAGTCTCCTACCAAAGTAGGTGCAATCTGTTTATGACTTAGCAGCTAAGTCCAAGGAAATTCAGAATCAAATATAATAAGTCAATAATCATTTATTAAGGAGTTACTGTGTACCAAACACTGCGCTAAGCAAGGGAGATACAAATACAAATAAAAACATAGATAGTCCCTGCCCTCAAGGAGCTTACAATCTAATGGGTAAAGTAAACACACAAAACAAAAGGGGAAAGGGGACAAGATTTAAAACTGTAAGGGACATTCAGAGACCAACTAGTTCATCTTTCCCTTCCTCTCATTTTACAGATGAGAAACTGAGGCCCAGAGAGGTCAGGTACCTTACCCAAGACCACACATGTTCCACCCTCCGCACCCCCAATAGCTTCAACATCCAGCTTTGTAAAATCCTGATCACCTGAGGTGGAGCTGAGGGATCAACCTGGAGATTTAGATATTGAGGCTACAAGCCAAGGTGATTCTGCCAGTAGTAACCTAGCAGAGAAAATAAGGAGCAGATGGGAAGAGCAGTTAAGTAGCACAGTGGAGAGAGCTCTGGGCTCAGAGTCAAGAAGATCTGAATTTGAATCCTGCCTCAGACACTTACCAGGTTCTGTAACCCTTGGGCAAGTCACTTCGCTGCTGCCTGCCTCAGTTTCCCCATATGTAAAATGGGAACAATAATAGCACTTACCTCCCAAGGTTGTTGCAAGGATCTAATGAGACAATACGTGTGAAGTGCTTTACGAGCCTTAAAATACTGGGTAAATGTTAGCTTTTAGTAAAAGTAGAGAAAAGATAAGCTGATGTCAGCAGGTTTGGGGCTATTTGGAAAGAAAACGCAGTAAAGGCAGCTTCATCAATTCAGCAAAATGAGTCTATCTCTTCCCCTGTCTTCTCTGCTCCACCACATCTCTCCATCAGATAGGATGAGAAGGGGAGCACTGTGGGAAACCCCCACAGCCACCTGTGACTACCACTGCCACAAGAGGCCATTATCCTCCTGCTTGGGGCTGCTGCTCTGGGATGCTACCCTTCCCCTTCAGCTCCTGGGACCTCCTTCCTAGCTGAACTCTCAGGTCCCCCTCCTGGAGTACGACAGCACCAAGCATCACGTTTGGCTTTTGTAGCCAGGACTCTTGGGTTCTAGTCCTTGTTCTGACCCTTCGTAGCTAAGGGACCCAGTTCCTCTTCTATAAGATGAGCATGTTAGGTTAGACTGGAATCAAAGAGGCCAACTTGAGGACCTAGGGGGCCACATGTGGCCTCAAGGCTGCAGGTGCCCCACCCCTGCATCAGTTCTTAACCTTAATGTGAATTTTTAAAAAATATTTTATGACTATTTCAATAAAATTAGTTTCCTTTGTAATCCTATATATTTTATTTTGTGCATTTGAAAACATGATTCCTTGGGGGTCCAAGGGCTTCCCCAGACTGCTGCCCCAGAGGTCCAGAACACAAACAAAGCCAAGACCCCTTGGAATAGAAGGTTTTATACAGAGAGCATGGCATAGTGGATAGTACTGGACTTCAGATGCAGGAAGACTTAGGTTCAAATCCTGAGGCAGATTCTAGGATGTAACCCTGTCTAGGTCACTGAACCACACATCCCTAGCCATTCAGCTAGGTGGTGCATTACATAGAGCACATGGCCTGAAGTCAAGAACACTTGAGTTCAAATCCTTCCTCAGTGACCCTGGGCGAGTCACTTAGCCTCAGTTTCCTCATCTGTAAAATGGGGATAATAATAGCACCTACCTTTCAAATGAAAGATAATTGTAAAGCACTTAGTACAGTACCTGGTACATAATTAAGTACTATATAAATGTTGTTATCCTTTTCTGTCCTGAGTTTTCTGTTCATTTTGCTGGGTTGTTTGGGATTTCCCTCCCCAACCCCAGCCACTTGCTCTTTTCTGGAGGAAATGGAGAAACATATAGCTTTGTCTACACAGCAACAATGAACTTATGTTATCATTTAGCATCACTTATTCATTCATTTATTTATTGAGCACTAACTTGGGTGTCAGAGGATGTGGCTCTGAATACCAGGTCTGCGGTTTAGTACCTGGAAAGTCAGTCCCCTTCTCCTGGCCTCAGTTTCTTCATCTGTAAATGAGAGTACTGGGCTAAACCCTGGAGAGATTCCAAGTTTTCCTAAGATACAGTCCCTGCTGTCATGAATCTTTCAGTCTCATAGATGTGCTGCAGACAGCTTTAATACCCAACAGCATTAAGAACATCAGAGAGGGACGAAACAAAGTGATACTTGTCATATCAGACACACACACACACACACACATACACTCTCTCTCTCTCTCTCTCTCTCTCTCTCTCTCTCTCTCTCTCTCTC
>NW_020945064.1:12203132-12232650 GCF_900497805.2 Vombatus ursinus | reverse complement strand
CTCTCTCTCTCTCTCTCTCTCTCTCTCTCTCTCTCTCTCTCTCTCTCTCTCTCTCCTCTCATTTTACCTGTGAAAAGGGGTAGTAGGATTCCTCATACCATAGGATCATATTTTTGGAAAAAGAAAGGTCACCTAGTCCACTGGTGTCAAACTCAAAAGTATATAAAGATCCCTGTGTTGTGTATTGGCTTAGAAAACCACAAATGAACATCACCTCCGTTTTACTGTATTTTTATTTATTTTGTTAAATACTTTCCAATTGCATTTCAATGGGGGAGGGAGGAGTGCTGTTGGTGAGACCTCTGAATTAATCCAAAGTCCTTATTCTATAAATGAGGAAACTGAGGCCCACCAAGAAGTGCCTAGCCCAAGGTCCCACAGGCAGCAGGTAGCAGGTCTGGGCGTGGAATCCAGATCCAAGTAACGCTCCTCCCAGAGCTCTCCTAAACATCTCCAGTTCTTTCCAAGCTGGCTTCGCCCCTGCACGCACACTCACGTCCTGGGCTGCAGCCGAGAGGTCAACTTCCCTTTAGCCACCCCTCCCCATCCCTTCCAGGGGCCTCCTTAAAGACTTGAAAACCATCTCGAAGTCATTACGAGGAGCAGGCTGCCTGTGAACACCTGCCCCGCTCATCCCTCGGAGTCCCTGATGCTCCTTTGCGGCGCGCGCCTCCAGCCTCCGCGGCTCCCCGCGCCTCCCCACGCGCCAGATGCTCCGCCTCCGTGTCATCTCCTCGTCTCGGCGCGTCGCGGTGGAAGAGCCGGCGGAGCCTTTGTTTCGAGTGCACTTCACACAGCTGTCACTTCTAGTGATCAGTAGAAAAATCATCACCCCACGAAGTCATACATATGGAACATCATATTTGCAGAATATTTATTTTAACATGTGTCAGTGCGTCCCTGGTTGCAAGCAAAGCCATTTTCTTCCTTCCATCGGCAGGCAGCTGGAGGGAGGCTTTCCTCCTCCAGAATGAGCTGAGGACACGTTTGCCGGGGTGGGGGAAGACGGACGGCTAGAAAGTGACAGAGCTCGTGGGGGCCGTGGCGAGGGAAGAGAGCTAGCCTAGTGGGCTGGGCCAGTCGGGATTGGCTTCGTGGACCACAAGGTCCTTGCCTCTGCGCCCCAGCTGCTTCATACGAAGGGCTGTTGCTACAGCTGGTGAACATCTGCCTTGGGCCACTTACCTGCTCATTATGGGGAAGCTTCTCTTCTCGATACATACCTGGGTGACACAGAGCGACGCCTGGGATTTGGGGAGGTGCAGGCCTGGTGGCTTCCCGGCTGATATTAGAAACACTCTAAGCGACCAAAACCACCACCACCAGGCATTTTGATAGGATTCTCCCTTTTCTATTCCCTACTTCCTTCTTTCCTTTTTTCCTCCTTCCCGCTACACTTTCTTTATTTCGTTCGTCTCTCTCTCCCCTGTACTTTTTTTCTCCTTTCTTTTCTCCCTCTCTTCTCCCTTTCCCCTTCTCCTTTTCCCTCCTCTCCCCTTCCCTTTTTTCCTCTTCCCTCCCTCCCCTTTCCTCTCTATCCTCTCCCCTCCCCTCTGCTCTCCTCCCTCCCCTCTCCTTCTCTTCACCTCTCTTTCCCTCCCCTCCAAGGTCCCTTCCGATATGAACCAGAGTTCAACTGAATAGCATTGTTGGGGGGAAGAGCATACGCTATGTGGGTTTCCCATCCTACCAAGGTCTGCCCAGGGGCCCTATACAGCATCTAAGAGTAAGGGGCTTTGCTGGGCTAACATTTTATTCAGCCTTGAAAAGCATCATTGAATTTAGAGCTAGAACGAACCTTAGAGATCATTTTCCCAATGACAAGATTGCAGATTTAAAGCTAAAAGAGACCTCAAAGTTCATTTCATTTTGCAGATGAGGAAACTGAGGATCAAGGAGGTTAAATAATTCACTCAAGGCCGCACAAGTAGTAAATGACAGGGTCAGGATTTGAACCCAGGCCCTCTGACCCCTAACCCCCAGCTCTT
Source organism: Vombatus ursinus (assembly GCF_900497805.2). Taxonomy (NCBI): domain Eukaryota; kingdom Metazoa; phylum Chordata; class Mammalia; order Diprotodontia; family Vombatidae; genus Vombatus; species Vombatus ursinus. Next base: position 12,230,662 of record NW_020945064.1, on the reverse strand, counting down.
CCCACTATTCATGCTGTCCTATGGCAGGTTCATCAACTGTGAAAGGTTTAAAAATTGGCCACAGCCTTCAGACTCTGGGGGCAAGCTCAGCTTCATAAATCCATCTGAGGCATCCTGAAATGGGTCTCAAGTTCACCTGGTTGCTGGGAAGTGAACCCCGTGGGGCCAACAACTTGTAGCATTGCCTTAAAGCCCTTTGGCCTAAAAATTTGTTCATGCAAAGTAGGAGGGAAACCAAGAAGAAGCAGTAGGAGCCACACCAGATTAGATTAGACTGAGAAGCCACAGTGCCGCTGTCCTGCCTTTAGCAAAGGCCTCTTCCTGTGAAAGCTTGAACTTTTGAGACAGGCTGTAGAATCGTTTGCGGCTACAATAGGAGGAGTCCTGGGCAGAGCACTAGACTCAGTTCCTAAGATTCAGAGCTGGGGGGGACCTTGGAGACTGCCTGATTTTCTTAGGGCAAAAGATCTGGGTTCTAATTCCTCCACTCACTGGCTGTGTGACCTTGAATAAATTCATGAAACCTTGCTGAGTCTCAGTATTCTTATCTCCAAAATGGGAATAACTCTCAAACTTCCGGATGGAGTGTCTCCTACCGGCCTAGTGCTCTCTTACCGGATGCCATGACTATTGGCTGGGTGGGGGGGGGGGGCGGGAAAGAAGAGGAGGAAAAGAGAATTCTCCTCCCCCCCCAATCTCATCCATGCCCTCCGGTAAAGCGCAGAGGTTACGCTCCATAAAGTAGCTCCTAGCCTGATTTCACCTGCATGGACTCATTCTCTTATCTTTTAGGGCCATCACAGAGTAGAGCCAGTCTTTCCCCCCATCCAATGACCAGGTTCCCCTTCTAATTAAACCAAGGGACTCGTTCATACTTGGTATCTTTGTTGTTGTTCAGCGTGTCTGCCTCTCTGTGACCCCAATTGGGGTTTTCTTGGCAAAGATACTGGAGTGGTTTGCCATTTCTTTCTCCAGCTCATTTTACAGATGAGGAAACTGTGGCAAACCTGCCCAGGGTCACCCAGCTACTAAATGTCTGAGGACAGATTTGAACTCGGGAAGACGAGTCTTCCTAACTTTAGGCTCAGGGCTCTGTGCATTATGGCGCCACCTAGCTGTCCCTTGGTATCTTTAGTTAGTTTAACAATTTTATCTGCCCATTATTTTCTGTTATGAGAACTTGGGCTTTCTGGGTTCGGGGTTAGGATTAGAAATGGAAGATGGGGATAGGGTTGGTCAAAAACCAACTCATCTACAATTGCAAGTGTTGACTTCCTAGGGCTATGACGATTAAAGGGGCCAATGAGCACTTGGTAACTATAAAATACTACATAAATTTGAGGAAGGGGGGAGAGCATTCCATGCAGTCGAGACAAATTCATAAGAGTTAAAGTTAAAAGGGATATTCCAGACCTAATCCGACCACCTTGTTTCACAGAGGAAGAAACTGAAGCCCACAAAAATTTATTTCTCATCAGCCACAAAGTTGACCAAATTCACATAAGTAGCAAAGCTCAGAGCTGGGATTTGAAGCCAGGCTGGACTTCCAATCCCAATGTAGCTCATATTGCTGCAAGTGCATTGTTCTTATGGATCCCATCCTCCTGAAATTGCCTGGGTAATTCCCTTCCAGAAGGTGCCATCAAATGAGATCTGGGGCGATAACACAGCAAGCCCCTTCCCTTCTCTGGGCCTCAGTTTTCCCATCTGTAAAAACAGGATTTTGGACCTTGCCTCTAAACCCCATCTCTGACTCTAAAGATCTAAGTTTCTATAATTCTATGCCTCTAACTTCTAGTGTGGAAACTGTGCAAGAGGAAAGTTAGGTTGACTGCACAATTCCATAAACATCATCCTTTATAGCAGATTTCTAAGGAGAGTGTTGCCTATTAGGAGTCAATTTCTTAGGTGAACATAAACCGGTTAACAAGCATTTTTGGAGCACCAACTCTGGACCTAATGTGGTAAGCAGAAAAGCTTATGGCTGGGACATCCCTTCTTGGCACAGAAGGGGCGGTCTTTCAGAGTTGGATGGCGTCTACGCTGTCAGACATTACAGGACCAATTGTTTTTGCTAAAGTGTTTTGTTATTGTCGTTGTTATTATTATTGTTGTTGTTACAAGAGTATATTATTCAGTTCAGAGTGTGTGCATTGGAGCTGAGCTGGGGGAAAGCTACTTCCAGGAATCAATCAATCAACAAGTCTTTATTAAGCAGCTCCAAGGTGCCACACGCCAGCTAGGTGGTACAATGGATAGAGTGCTGGGCCTGAAGTTAGGAAGACTCATTTTCCTGAGTTCAAATCTAGCCTCAGACACTTCCTAGCTGTGTGACCTTGGGCAAGTTACTTAACCCTCTTTGCCTCAGTTTCTTCATCTGTAAAATGAACTGGAGAAAGAAATGTGAAAACACTCTGGTATTTTTACTAAGAAAACCCCAAATGGGATCACAAAGAACTAACAACAACAATGTACCAGACACTATGCTATGGTGCTAAGTGCAAAGAATGATATGAAATTGGAATAACTATGATGAAGAAATAAAAGACACCAATAAGCTGTATTAAAAAGGGAGGAAGGGAAAGCTTATAGCTGAGAATGCTAGATTAAAGGGGAGGGCGATCCCGTAAGGGCAGATCAGCTATCCATGGAAACGGCTTGGAGGTTTGGGGAGAAAAGAGTCTGAACACGGAGGAGGTGAGAGTCAGAAAGTGACCTCATCAAGAGAGAGCTGTAATTCCCTATAGAATTAACCCCAGAGCCTATTAATTCAGCAGCTATCAGCAGACATGTTCTAAATGTTTCAAGACGTGGTGAGCAATTGCAGAATATTCAACAGACTTTGAGGATGGAAACAGATTTCCTTTCCCTGGCTTTCTGGACAACAGGGTCATTTATTTTTCATCTTCTAAGGGAAAGTAGCTGATCAGAATGTGTGAGTCACAAAGACTTGAGTTCAAATACCACCTTAGGTACTTAGCAGCTGTGTGACCATGGGCTTAACCTTGCTGGGCCCCTTTGTTCATCTGTAAAATGGGGATGTTAATAGCACCTACCTTCCAGGGTCCTTTTGAGGCTCAGATTGGATGATGTATGTAAGACATTTTGTAGACCTTCAACCACTATATTGAATAGTAACTATTAATACTATTCATCTAATTCTCCACTTTTTTGGAGTTCTGATACAAATGGTCTTGAGACAAATTGCTACGCTACTGTCATTTTTTATATTTAAAATTGTAGAGACTATTATTACACAGAAAAATGAAAATAACTGCTTTTTTAATTTAATAAGAGCTTTGAGATGTAAACTCATCTTCTGTAGACTTGAGATCAACTTTGGGTCAACTCTAAGAGCAGACCAAGGATGCCATGGGACTCATCTGGTTCCCACATAATTTTGATTTTTTCTGTTAGATCTCTGTATTTTGACAACTTTTCATTACACATAGCTTGGAGATTATGGGTGTTTGGTACAGTGATATCTATTTAAAAAAAATACTCTTTAATTTGTATGGATTATTGTTATATCCAAGTGATCTGGGGCCAAGAGTTTTGTCTAGGACATGAGTTTGTTGCCAGTAGAGTTCATTTGTTGAATTCTCAGGGACATTTGGAGGTCTATGTTTGTGGTAAGGGGATTTGTCATATCTTAGCTTATGAAGATAGTGAGTCTCTGATGTTTTATTACAACCACAAGTTCATGTCTTTCTAGTTATTCATTATTACTGTTATTGATTATGATGGTGGTAATAATGTGTGGTGTGGGCCAGGGAATATCAACAGAAGTTAAATAGTTGTGGATTTGAGCTTAGACAGGCTCACCGTTGAGACTCAGCTCCAGGCTTTTTGATTTTGTCGAAGTCTGCAGAAAGGTACTCCCATGTTGAAAGGGGGCCTCAGCCTTCCTCCCCATAGAGGTCCCCACCTCAGACAAGGAGGACTGATTTTCCCCTTGTTATCTCTTTCTCATGTTAAATCAAAATGGTTGGAATCTGAGGAGTTGGCCTAGATATGGTACCTCAGTGATCAAGGCTGACCCTCTAGTCTGCCAAGAGGTATTGAGCATTTTCCCTAGAAAAGCACAAAATTCCACTTACCAGTGCAGATTGCAATCCCTCCACAACTTAGTGGATTTTTTTTTCAGGTAGTGGATGGTTTTGAGGAATTGTTATAGCCCCCAAACTCATCACCTTGCAGCTAACCTGGTGATGAGCCTCTCAGAATTTAGCCAGGCATATTATAGAATCACAGACTGCAAGCCAGAAGAGACTTTCGAGGTCATCCAATGCAACCTTATCATTTTGCAGATGAGAAAACCAAGGGCCAGAAAGTTTAAGTGATTTTATTCAAGGTCGGAAAGGTAGGATTGGAACCCCGATCCTTTGGCTCCAAATCCAGCATTCTTACCATTGTTCCCTCTAGCTTCCTTGTATACATCGAGTCTTCCAACCTCAGAGGCCTTCTAGCATAGTAAAAGCTGGAGTGCAGAACTCATGGCCTACTAGAATAATTGCCGAGATCCCAGGGTCATCATAATCCCCTCTCCTCCCTTTAGTCTGGTGCTAGAAAGGAAGTCAAGGCAGAGACCATTAGAGCTGTCATAGAAAGGACTCCTATTGGGGGATGGATTGGACCAGGTACCCTTTGAGGTTACTTGTAGTTCTGGAAGATGGAGGTCCTACTTCAGAGAATACTACATACTAACTGAGGAAGCAAAACAAACATAAACAACTGGAAAACAGTGTAAGATAATTTATAAGTTTAAACTCTTTGCCTACTATCGAAGATTCTTATCATTTGGTTCTTTTATGCCTTATCTTCTTACACCCAGTGCTCCAGCAGAACTGCACTGTTTGCTGTTTCTTCGAACACGATTGTATTTTCCCCTTTACATGCCTTTGCCCACTCTATTTCCTCTCCCTAGGACCCAGTTCCTTCAAGATTCAAATGCTATTTCTCCCGCAAGCCCCACCCCCATTTGAAAAGGATCTCTCCTCTCTAAAAACTGTCATAACACCTAGTACCTTTTCCAACACTTTCATATATTACCCTGTAAGAATTATTTGTGTATTTGTCCTTTCTCCTCAAAGACTTTTACTGCTTGAGGATAAGACTTATGCATTTATATTTTCTTTCAATATTCCTAGATAGTAGAACCCAATAATAAATGGTCTTTCATTCATATTAATTTGCTTAATGTGTATAGAATTAGTGGTAAGTGTTGGAGGAGATTAAAAAAATTAGGTAAGATACAGACTCCGCCCTCATGGAGCTGAAGGTGTAAAGAAAGAGTTCTTACCCTGAGATCCAGGTGAACTTGTTTTAAAATATTTTAATAACTTTATTTCCATGTAACTGGTTTCCTTTGTAATCATATGTATTTCATTTTGTGCATGTAAAAACTTTTTTTCTGAGGAGTACATAGCTTTTACTGGTGGGCCAGAGGGGTCCAGGACACAAAAAAAGGTTAAGAACTCTCTGTCTAGAGCAGCACTTCTCAAATTTTTTGTCTTTAGGCCCCTTTTACATTCTTAAAAATTATTGAGGACCCTCTAGAAAGAGCTTTTGTTTATGTGAGTTCTATCTATCAGTATTTACTATATTAGAAATTGAAAAGTCTTAGTATTATGAAAATAATAATCTGAACCATGCTTTAAGAATCACTAGTTGGAAGGAAGGAGGGAAGGAAGGAAGGAGGGAAGGAAGGAAGGAAGGAAGAAAGAAAGGAAGGAAGGGAGGGAGGGAGGAAGGAGGGAAGGGAGGGAGGAAGGAAGGGAGGGAGGGAGGAAGGAAGGAAGGGAGGGAGGAAGGAAGGAAAGGAGGAAGGAAGGAAGGAAGGAAAAACTAGAATTGAATCCAAATGCTATAGATACTCTGAGATGGGAAATGCCTTTGTGGGATGAACAGACAAACCTACTCATTTGTGATGAATCCATTTTAAATGGCTCCCAAGAGAGATGGGGGGGCAGTGCAAAGACTTTGACCCACATAAGTACAAACCATTCCTCAAACGGAGGCAGGAATGATTGTCTTTTTGGGGGGAGCAGGGCCCCATAGAGCTGAAGCCAAGGTGCAGAAGATGGGGGGGGAGCGGATCTGGGGGAGGCCAAGTAACTGACTCCCTCCCCGCCTCCCTTATTGTCTGCCAGTTTGGTTTGCTTCCCAGCGCTGCCCAGGCATGGTGCCCTGGGGACATGTGGGTTTCTGAATCAATAGAAGCCATCCAGATGTCTTCGAGATGAGAGCGTTCTGTTCTGGCCTGGTAGCTGTCAGGTGAATCACTGGGCTCCGCTTGCTGGAGGGCAAACTTGGATAACCGGAATTTCCAGCCTTAGAGAAGTTTGTCTTCTGCAGCCAGCTGCTCCCTGGCAATACCCGACCAAGAGCAGTTGAGGAATCAGGCTCCTAGATTGTTAGACCTGGAAGGGGGTTTAGCGATCACTAAGGCCAACCCCCTCCATTTTATGCATGAGGAAACTGAGGCCCAGGAGGTGGAAGTCACCTACATAGCCAAGAAGGGGCCCACCGAGACTGCCCAGGACCTGCTTCCCAAGCACCGTGCCTCCACCCTAGGTCTACCACGTGGTTTTATAAACATGTCACATCCGTGATCTCATTTAACTTTCACAATAATACAGTGAGAGGCAGCTTAAGGTAGTGGATAAAGGGACTGACTTTGGAAACAGAAAAACTTAGATTCAGATCTGGTCTCTGACCCATACTGGGTGGGTGACCACAAGCCAATTATTTAATTTCTAAGGCTCCAGGGCAACTCTTAGAGAGACAATAATTTTCAGGAGAGTAGCCTTTCTACTTCAGTGATTATCCTCCATGAGTATGTATATAGGAGTTTGCACTGTCTTCCTCATTAGAATATAAGCATCTTTAGGGCAGGACTGGGTTTTTTGGTTTGTTTTTTTTGGGGGGGAGGGGTCGGCCAGTCCTTGGTGTGGGTGCCTGCCACATCGGAGGTGCTTGCTGACTTTAATGGAGTTTCAACACTAGGAGTACCCCTACATTGGGAGGAACCCAGGGCAGCCTGGGGCTAATTATGATTTCATAATCACAGCAACAGTAAGAAAATAAAACAAACCCTCTGAGGTAGGTAGGCCAGAGAAGGTATTCTTAGTCCCATTTTACAGAAAGGCAGACTGAGACCTGGAGAGATTAAGAGAACTGTTCAGAGTTGCTTACAATTAGTGTCTGAACTGAGGATGGAGTCCAAGCATCCTGCCCCCACTTAGTCAAATACTTGTTCCTTAAAACCATAGAGACCTGGTGGGAATAGGCGAGGCCAGTAATATTAGAAATCAAGGCATCGAGTCAATCTTATCATGCTAAGGGCCAGGTCAGGAACATCCCGTCTCCTCCCTGCATCTCCAAAGGGTTTTTCTAGTGAGAAAGGTCCTTCTAGAAGCAACATAGTAATAATAAATAGTATGGAACAGTGAGAAGCGATGTCAGTGCAGTGTGATGAAAAGATTGCTGAATCTGAAGTCACAAGACCTGGGTTCTAATGTGGGCTCTATTATTTATTACCTTGGATAAGTCATCTCCTATGAGTAAAACCAGAATGATTTGTATGAGAACAACCCTGTAAAATTGAACTCTGAAGACTTGGTTGGTTGTTGACCTTTGTTCACAAAGACCAAAATGACAACATTATGTTAGAGTCAAGTCATAATGTGTCCAACTGTGGCTGATCAGATGAATTTGAGCTCAGAATGCTCTACCACAACTCTCTCAGTGACCAGCCACCGTTCCAAGAGGCCGTGCATGAACCATGCTACCCATTTCTTGACAGAGAAGTTATAGACTCAGGGTACAGGATGAGACCTACATTTCTGGACGTGGTCAATGTGGTGATTTGTTTTGCTTGACTGAATATTTGTTACAAGAGTTTTCTTCTTATTTCTCTCCCTAGAAGGTGGTAAGGAAAGTAAATAAATGCTTGATGATTGAAAAATATTTTTTAAACAAGTCTCTTACCTTCTCTGGAGTTCCTCTATAAGACAAGGTTGGACTTAAATGAGCTCAAAAATTCCTTTCAGACACTTACTAGCTGTGTGCCCCTGGGCAAGTCGCTTAACTCTCTTTGCCTCAGCTTCTTCATCTATGAAAAGAGCTGGAGAAGGAAATGGCAAACCACTCCAGTATCTTTGCCAAGGAAACCCCAAATGGGGTCATGAAGAGACAGACACGACTGAAAAATGACTGAACAGCAACAGCAGAGTTCCTTTCCATTATTAATCCTATGAATGTCCCCAAGATGAGAATGGATGAGTGGGTGAGACTGTGGTTTGACTCTACCCAAAGGTATTCTTTGAGAAGAGAACCCGTTCGACAGGTCAGGGCCTCTGGATTTTCCTGGGAATGTTACCAAGTGCTGATAACGTTCCTTCAGCCTTCTGGGCCCCACTCTGAGTCACCTGTCAGTACCTGAATGGGGAGTAGCCCCCAAAGGAAGAAGGTAGAGGGATCTAGATGCAAAAAGTGATTGCTATTTAGAGTAATAAGGAAAGTTCTTCTTATCTGTAAAGGAAACAAAAACTCAAAACCCACCATTTCTATTTGGGGCAAAGAAAGCCCTGCAAAAGGGACAGTGTGTTATAATGGAAGGGGTTCACTGGTTTGGGAGTCACAGGGCCTGGGTTCTAATCCAGATTCTGCTACTTACTACCTGTGTGACCTTGGGAAAATCCCTTACCCTCACTACAGTTTCTCCTTGCCTATAAAATGAGGAAATTGGACTAAATGACCTCTGAGTTCCCTTCCAGTTTTAAATCTATGAGCTATGAGCTGTATACACTACATAGGACACTTTACCTCACGTATATAAATACAATGCGTATGATTCACATAAATTACACAAGATATTTGTCTATAACAAAAACGTGTGACATATGACTTCAATGGATTTGTCTTCCCAGTGATGTGGGTACCCTCTCTAATTGTACGGATTCACGTGTTTTCATTTTGTGAAATGACTGTCCAATTTTTCCCCTAAATCTTGCAAGAGAAGTTCCACTCACCCACCAGGCAGGGCTCCTTTCTCTACACTTCTCAATATTACTTGGGTATCCAACTGTTTTCACTTGCACTCTCTACATGACCTCTATTGTTTTCTGGTCACTCATTCTTTGATTATATATTTTATGCCCTTCCTTTTGGGCAATTCACTTGCCCAATATACAGTTATAATATACAGTTATCTCTTCCACATCGTGACTTTTCCCATCATGATCTCAATATATCATGGGTAGAATAAGAAATTAAATGGGAATTTGGGAAAATTTTGTGGAAGCCACAGAAAACATACAAAGGCCAACAGATGACGCAGAGCCCATGACCAAATACTTAACCCAAATTCTGCAATAAGGTACTGAAAAAATTCAGATTTCTTCTCAGGTACAAAGGGAGGGCCAAAAAATTTTATGAGGATTTTCCGGATTGTGGGAGCTCCAAGCTCCACGATGTGGAAGGGATAACTGTATATTACAACCTACTTATGTCCATTTCCCTTTGGAGGACCCACAGTTTGTTGTCTTCAGAGTGGGCAATATCCCATGCTTCAGACTCAAACGACATCATTGGAAGAAGTTTGTTGTTTTCAAGATAGGTTTTTGAGAAGGAAGTTTGGGGTCATTAAAAGCACTGAATAATTTCCCAGTTAGAATCCAACTTGTTCTTTTTTCCTTCCCTATTTACTATTGAATCCAGTCCATTTTCATCTTCAGTATCTGTTCAGAGTGTGTGTGTGTGTGTGTGTGTGTGTGTGTGTGTGTGTGTGTGTACTAATGGACTGGCAGTAAACAGTCTATTCAGTTGAATAGCAGCATAAATATTTGTCATCCATTTGGTTTTCCCTGTATGGATTGTCAGGCTAATCTCCATGTAATGACTATAGCTCTTATTTTGGGGGGTGGGCCTCTGGTAGTGTTATGGGCCAATGTTATCGGCAAAAAGGAACATTTGGAGAATCTCACTATCTAGGTAGTAGTTAGAGTGCTGGACCAAATGATATAACCTATGTAAAATGCGTTGCAAACCTTAAAGTGCTATGTCAATGCTACCTATTGTTGTTTGTAGGGAAGCTCTCTTCCATTTGGACTCTTCCCTGTACTTCCTTCCTGATGGTGACAACCACCTTGCACAATATTATGTCCACCTGTTTTATTCCTTACTTAATGTCATCAGAGGACCACTGATCAAAGTTACCTCTTGTTACATCCATCAAAGACGACACACAGCACATCCCACACATAAGAAATTGACCAGGGCGGTCTAGAATACAGTCTGAGCTGGCAGTGAATTGCCAACCTTTGCCAGCTGTAAGTAAACCCCCTAAGAAAAACAAAGCTGAACGGGATAACAAAAGAGCGTTTCGTTGTGTCCAGATGGGGCCCTTGATGGGCCTGGCATGTGGGATAGAAGGAGCATGTCCAATCTGTTTGTAACTCTGAGGCTATTAAAAAGATTTTAGAATATGTCATTCATTTATTCAACAAATATATAGAGAGTGGCTCCTGCATGCTAGGCATTTGAGGGGATAGTGAAGAGATAAAAATAGGTATGAAACATAGCCCCCCTCAAAAGTTGTTATATTCTAGTTGGGGAGACAGAAGATATGCAGTGTTAGTGACAGTCACAGAATGTCAGAGCTGAAAAAGCCTTAGAGATCATCTCTAGTCCAACACTCTCCCTCCCCCCACTGCTCAGTTTTACAGAAGAGGAAAATGAGGCCCAGAGAGAAGTGACTTTCCTCGGATCACACACTAAGTCAGTGGCCAAGTATAGAAAGGTCTTCTGGCTCCAAGGTCAGCGGTCTTTCTGTTACATCCCACTGATATAAAAGCACAGTATATGCTAAATGCCGAATGAATGGTACAGACCATAGATGGTCTGAATAGGAATCTAATCAGGAAGAAGTCACTGTGGCTAGAGATGAGGAAACCAAAACCTAGAGAAGTAAATGACTTGTCCAAGGTCGAACACATGGAAGGTAGTAGAGCATGATTCAAACCCAGACCCCTGACTCCCAAACCAGTTCCCTTTCCCCCATCCTGAGCTGCTCCTAACAGGTGAGGATTCAGGTATTGTTTCCAATGTTGTTTCTCCTCCTCCTTCCTCTTCAACCACTTGGATGCAAGCATAGGATTTCCCAGTCTAGCAGAGATAACTACATTCTTCTGCCCATCCCCCCAACCCCCCCAATCTGCCCCAGCAAGCAGAGTGGGGTTTGACAGATGCTATCATGGGACAGGAAAGAGGTCAGGCTGGTTCCCTGAACCAGTGGAAAGGAGAAGGTGTTTCAAGTGACTGTTGGCATCAGTGGCCACCCAAGTACTCTCTTCTGACAGCTTTATCAAGCCTCCAGACTTCCAAATTCCATTGTTCCTGACATCTGTTTCGGTAAGTGATTAATTGCAATTAGTGAACAGTTTGAAAGCCCGTGGAAGAATATTCAGCAGAAAACTCATCAAGATTAATGAATGGCGGCAGTTGTCAGAAGGGCTTCTGTATTTCCTTGATGCCATGGCATAGTGGAGGTGAAGCTGACTTGGCAGCTGCTGGGAACAAAATTGGAGGGGCCCCTCCCTCTTCTTCCCCCCCTCCCCCGCAGCCTCCCCAACATCCTCCTCTCAGCCTCTTTCCCTATGAAATAACACCGGACGATTTTTCATCAAAATGCGTGAATTGTCTGCTAATGTGCTATTAATAAAGCACTTTGGAGTTTCACAAAGATTAGGCCCTAAATCACGCAGAGTGAATTGTAATGAGTCCAAAACACATTGTCATTAGACACTCCATAGTACACCCTTCCCCCCAGATCCCCCCAAAGTCCAGTCTGGGAGGGGCAAGGCCATCGGGTGCCTTGGAGGCCTTGCCCGCGCTCATTTGATGATAGGAAACAGATGGATTAGGGCTGAGATTAAAAGTCAAGGTCATTAGATTCTTTTCTCTCTGGGTAGGAATGCACAATGGAATTCTCAGGTAGATTTAGAGATGACTTGCCCAAGGTCATGTAGACCATCAAGGAGCAGAACTGAAATTGGACCCAAGGTTTTCCAATTCACATTCATGGTTCTTTCTGCTGGCCTGGTCCTCAAAGCACCAACTGGTCTGGATACATGCAACCTAGATTTGTGTTCCTTTTCTTCCCTTGGACTAAGTCCCAAATCTCCAGCCCAGCTTCTGTTACTAGGCTTCAAAGATAATGCAGATTAGAATCCCTGACTTAAATTTCCCAGAAATGAAAGTTTCATCACTTTTTTCCCTATTGTTTTTCTTTTTTTTTCAATGTTTTTATTGATGTCATTTTTCCCCATTGTTTTTCATAATGTGCTTTTGCAGATCAGATCGGGACCCTAGGCAGCTGTAAAAATTTGTAAATTCCTCAAAGGGAAACGTTTAATGGAGTATCTGCTCTCAGAAGCCAGCAGGGCATAGCAAAAAAAAGCCACTGGGCTTGGGAGGCCAGCTTTGGTTCTACTGTTGACTTAGCTGTGTGTCTTTAACATCTTTGGGCCTCAGCTTCTGAGATATAAAATAAGGATACTTACACGTGCCCTACCTTGTGAGAATAAAATAAAACCATCTGTACGAAGCAGTTTGTAACCACAGACAGACTAGAGACCTGTGATTGCAACAGAATAGGGAAATCCTCTACCAATTCACCCTCTTATCAACACACACATTCAGCCTTTGAGATTTGCTTAGAGAACAGAAATAATAATAATTAATGATAGATGGAATTTATACAGGTAGTGCATTATGGTTTACAAATTTGATCTCATCTTGTCTTTACAATAGCCCTTGAATCTAGGTGCTATTATTATCCCTATTTTACAGATGAGGAAACTGAGGCAGACAGAGGTTAGGTGACTTTCCCAGGCTCGTACAACTAGTGAGTGTCTGAGGCCAGATTTGAACTTAGGTCTTCCTGAATCCAGATCCAGCCCTCTATCCACTACACAAGGTACTTGAATAATTAGATGGGTCATTGATCTCATTATCAATATCATTCACATAAGCATCACATCACAAGGCTTCCCAACATGATAGGAGCCTTGGTCAGATTCTCTCCGTATTGAGTGACTGTTGGTATGACATTCAAGGCCAAGGCCTTTCACCTGTTATCTCTCACCCTTACTCAAGAAATGGCCCATTTCCTCTTCCATCCAGCATCCTTGCCTCTCTTTCTTGTGTGCAAGTCGCCACAGGGAATATATGGCAATGTTGCACCAATAGGTACCTTCCATAATCCTTTGGGTCACCTGCAGATATTGATTCTTCTTAATATCGTGGCCTTCTATGATTCCCACGAAAGAGGATAGTATCACCAGGATAATGCTGTAATTAAAAGGATGATCTTGAAATACTTGAGTGCATCCTGCTTTCTTCCTCTTATAATTAATTCTGGCCCCAGCTCATTATCCGTGAGCATGGACTGAACAAGCTATAGTATTGATAGACTGCAAAATTATTATTATTGGAAAATTGGAAACACGGTTTTGTGACCCCCATTGATTTTGTTAGGTAGGATAGGTGTGTGACTTCTCATGAGCTGACTCGGGGCAAAGGATGTGTTGTCAAGGTCTAGCCATTATGGGAAGTTGTACTATCAGCTGCCATTCCAAGGACCTGTTGATGGACATACTTGAGGCTCCCAGTTGTAAGAATGTTGACATCAGTGCTAAAAATTCATATTGAGAGCAGCCCTTTCTCATCTGTAACAGTATGGAGTCTTCTTATTCAGAACACCTCCTGGACACACCCCAGGGGATTGGGCTCATCTGTGGCACCTCCCAGGCCAGGTCACCAGAGGTCCGTGCGTGGCATACTGATGGTCACAGATGCCCTCTCCATTCATAGGTCCTCACACCCCACTGCAGCTCAGCCGTCAAGTGAAAGGGAGTCAGTGATTTCTAGCTCAGCTCATGAAACTTACTAGCTAGGTCACCTTAGACAAGTAACTTCATCTTTCAAAGACTCAGTTTCCTTGTCTGTAAAATGAGGTTAGACTAGATGGTCTTTAGACTAGAAGGTCCTTTCTAATTCTAGGTCCTAGGAATCTATAAAACCTCATGATTCACCTATCATGATAATGACAACTATCATTTATATAGTGTTTTGGGACATAGATAGATAGACGGATGGATAGACAGATGGACGGATGGATGGGTGAATGGGTGGATGGATGGATGGATAGATAGATAGATAGATACTAGAGAGAGATATGGATAGATAGAACATTTATTAAGCTATTATTATGCTATGTTAAGCTGTACTAACCTTTTTTATATCATGTTAAGTGCCTGGGGATACAAACATAAACAAAAAAGACAGTCTCCACCCTCATAGAGCTTACATTCTAATGGGAAAAGACAGGGAGTGAAAGGGGGTGGGGCCCAGGAGAAAGGCTTCTGGCAAGGAGGTAGAGAAATCTGGAGAATGAGGTGTGGAGTCAAGAGTGAAATGAGAGTGACCTGGATACCCTGGTAAGATGGTGGCCTGGCCAGAGACTCACCAGTCAGAAGAGAAGGTCCCAGGGTAGAGCCAAAGATTGGCAAAGTATGTTGCATGCATTTTCTGTTTTGAGTCTCACAGCACTGTGAGGTAGGTACACCATGTATTATGACTGCCATTTTGCAGATGAGGAAACTGAGGGAGTCTGTGTGGTCACACAGCTATTCAATGTCTGTGGTAGGATTTGAACTCAGGTCTTCCTGACTACAAGTCTGACGTTCTCTCCGACTACCCAGGCTGCTTCTCAACATGTAAGAACCTGGCCTTCCCCCAGCTTACTTTATTTTGCCCCAGTATATATTTTGTAAATACTTATCTGTGTGCATATTCTTTTCCCCCATTGGAATATAAGCTCCTTGAAGGCACGGACTTTTTTTTTAATCTTGGTGTCCCTAGCTCTTCGCAGAGTGCCTGGTACACAGAAGATACTCAGTGCTTTGGTGATGAATTATATTGGCTTACCTCTGATGGCATGTCTTAACCTTGGATCTGTGAACTTGAGTTGTTTTTTTAATATATATTTTGATAACTATATATCAATATAGCTGATTTCCTTTGTTACTCTCTGTATTTTATTTTATGCATTTGAAAACATGGTTCTGAGAAGGGGTCCGTAGGCTTGGCCAGGATGCTGTCCCAGGGTCCAGGACACACAAGGCTAAGAAGTCTTGGACTCATCAGCTATCCAGATCAGCTTTCCAGTTCTCACTTTTTCATCTGGCTTTTTTTTAGGGGGGGGGGGTGGTGCTTCTCTTCCTTCTGCAGATTGACCATCAAGGTCTGTTAGAAAGGAGAGGAGGCTGAGGGGAAAGGCCTGTAGGAGAACAAAAGTGAGCTCTGGGGTTTGGTCTGCAGGCTGAAAAATGTCTAAGAATCTAGGCCTGGAGATGAAGCTCTCTCCCGGCCCTGCCTGCTTTGGGGAGTGAGAGGCCACAGTAATTCTCTCCTGGGGTGGGGGTGGGGGTGGGTAGTGGAGTTTCCAGTAATCTCATCTTCCCTGCCCCTAAGGAAAGACAACTGCAAGTCTTTGCTTCACACCTTTTAAAGGACTGTGGGCCTGGGCTTTGGCAGAGATCTGGTTCCAATACAAGGAACAGAGACAGGGTGGGGAGTTCTGGGAAGGCTGGGAAGGTTCGTCTTTAAATTTTGGCTGCCTATGGGAAATAACGCTGTGCAGTGTTGGGGGGAGGGGGTGGTAAGGTTTTGTGTAGGGAATAAAATCAAGACACTAAAATGGAAGAGCAAACGCAAAAGAGGCTTAAACCACCAAAACACACATCTCCTTTCTCTCTTTCCTCTCCCTCACTGCATTGGTCATAAGATCACAGATTTAGAGATAGAAGAAACCAATAACAATAATAATTAATAATAATAAAATAGCTAACATTTATATAATACCTACTATGTGCTAGACACTACTAAATGCTCTAAAATTATTATCTCATTTGATTCTCCCACGACAACCTGGGAGATAAGTGCTGTTATTATCTCCATTTTACAGTTAAGGAAACTGAGGCAGACAGAGGTTAAGTAACAAGGCCACACAGCTAATAAGTGTTTGAGGATTTGAATTCAGGTCTTCTGGCCTCCAGAATGCCTCATAATTATGCATCACTGTCTTCTCATTAATGTCTATAAATATAACACGCCAGTTTGTATGTGAACCTGGAACTGAAACACAAAGACCAGTCTCAGTGCCAGGCCTGCCACTTGTTAGCTCTGGGAACTCCAGTGACTGACTTTACTTCTTTCAGTTCTCTCAGACCACATCCAAGGGCCCTTCCAGCCCTAGCATTCTGGGATTCTGCATGGGTGAGTTTGCACATGTATGAGGACGTGTGTATATGTGTAAGTGAATGAGGGTAGCGTGAGATTAGACTGGTCCACCTGTAAGATAAGCAGTGTGATGGAAAGAGCCCTGGATGTGGCCAGGGGTCCAGGACGGCTTCAGAGCCTTGGCCTTCAGGGCCTCAGTCACTGGCAAAACAGGTCCTCACTCTGATAACCTTCTCTGTAGGAAAGGGGAGGGAGACCCAGTACCTTCAGTACCTATCTTAGAGGGTTGTGGTGATGATCCATTGAGTACCACAGGTGAAAATGCATTATAGATTGTGACTCCTAGAGAAACATAAAGGGTTATTATTAAGTTGGATAGAGATGATTTGGGGGATGTAGGTGTGGGGATGAGGGACAGGAAGGCAGGGGATAGAGGAGGAGAGGACCTTTAGGATCAGAGGTTTGTATGCTCCTGTGTGCAGAGAAGGAGGGGAGCAGATCCTTCATTTTCAGGGAATTAACTCTGCTTGGCTGCAGAGAAGTCTCATTAAGCTTTCTAAATTCCACTGGCTCAGGCTGCTGGAGGAAATTCTGAAGGGCACCCAGGAAGCCGGGGGGGGGGGGGGGGGGGGGGGGGAGAGAGAGAGAGAGAATGAGAGAGAGAGTTGCTCAGCTCAGTGCCCTTTGCCTTCACAGGGAGGTTCTCTGGCTTGGAGTGAATTATCCTGGCTCCAAGCCTGGATTCCTGGCCCCAAGGGGTGGAGTGTGGAGGGGAGACAGTGAGGCGAGTGGGTGGGGAGAAGAGTTGGGGAACTCAGGGCTGCCAGTCCTGGGCAGAGTGGGGAATGAGGGGAGATGGGGCTTTCTTAGGAAGCTCTCCCTTCCTGTGCTGACCTTTCTCTACCCCTCACCACTTTAAACCTAGAGCTCACTCTTTCCCCAAAGTCCAGAAAGGATCTGAGTTATTGACAGAGTGTTGGAGCTGGAGTTAGCAAACCTGGGTCCAAACTGAACTTTGTGTAGGGTCACCACGGGCAGATCACTTCCCTCTCTGAACCTCAGTCTTGTCATCTGTTTGGAGCAGGTGGCCCAGTTCCTAGATTCAGCGATGATTCGGTGTGGGGCCATACCTTATTTTGTCCGTGGAATAAGTCGGGGTGGCCAGGATGGGTGGAGACAGGAACTTGCCTATGATACCCTGGGGTTCTAGGTGTGGGCTGAAGAAACCAGCCCTGATTGTGGAGAAAGCAGCAAGGGAGGAGGTATGATCCAAGGGAAATCTGTGGTCATCCAGCTAGGTAGAGGTGGAAGACCATCTTGTTGGTGCCTTCTGAATTTTCTATCCTGAGGCAAAGCTCCTCTCCCCTTACCCTAGTTATATCTTTAGTTCACTGTGAATGCCAGTCTGTTCCCTGTCCCAGGGGAATTTGTATTTTTAGCACCAACTTTCTTAGGAGAAAGGCTTTTGTCCCCCAGAAATGGATTTGGGGCATCTGCAACAAGGGAGGCAGAGTATTTTGGTTGGCAGGGGTAGGGCCATCCTGAAATCACACCAAGGCTAGCTCAGGTTAAGGGGTCCCAAACAAGCCCAATTGCCTGGGCTTTGTCAAGTTTTATAACTCAAACACAAACCATAGGATTGGTCTTGGGAGTCAAGTGTCCTGGCCCTGCATTTAACTGTGTGGCCTGGCCTGGGCGGGGCAAGTCAGCTCCCTTTTCTGGGTCTAGATTTCCTCCTTTAAGAAAGGAGAAGACTGGGGCAGCTAGATGGCACAGTGGATAGAGTACTGGCCCTAGAGTCAGGAGGACCTGAATTCAAATCCGGCCTCAGACACACAATACTCATTAGCTGTGTGACTCTGGGCAAGTCATTTAATCCCAATTGCCTTACCCAAAAAAGAAAGGAGAAGGCTGAAATAAATGATCTAAAATGCATGTAATTGAGGATTTAGAGCTGGAAAGGATGTTTGAGATCATTTAATCAACCCATTCATTTTACAGTTGAAACTTAGGCATAGAGAGGTTAAATGTTTTATTCTGGATCACACAGTACTGAAACCCAACTCCTCTGACCCATTCTATTAGAATGCCTCTAAGACCCCTTTCTCCAATCAGTCTGTGCCTCAGCTTCTTTATCGGCAAAGTAGGGGTGATATTTATACCTCCTACCTCACAGGGCCTTTGTGAGGAAAGTGCTTTGCCAACTTTAAAACCAAAGCAACAGGAGCTATTATTATTAACCAGATGACTCAGAGAGCCTGGCTGGGACACTCTCCCCAGCAAAGTTTCCCTCTGGAAATGGCTTAGAGTATCAGGATCCAGGGGCTAGAGTTTTCTGTGCTCATCAGAATTTTATTTTTTAAAGCTTCAGGCTGGAGATACAGCTGGCTTCCATTCCTGACACCCAAGCCCCTTACACACACACACACACACACACACACACACTAACCTCAAAGCCTGATGAGCAGGAAGAATAGTTGAGGAAGGAAGAAAAAGGGGAAGATGGGAGGAGACCTATGTGGGTTGGGGGAGGGAGACCAGAGGCTGGGGAAAACTGATAGAAAGCATTTTGCTTATTGAGGGGAGACATCTGCTTTTTTTTTTAAGAGCTGGGGGTGTTAGTTAATGATGAGGTCAGTGCAGCTGAAGCCCAGAGAAATCTGGGTGACTTTTGGCCTCGTAACAGATGGCTCTGGGGTGCAGTCCAGCCAGCTGAGTTCACATATTACCATACCCATGAAAATTCCCCATTAATGAACCTTGGGGGAGGAGAGAGAACCAATCTCTCCTTCCCCCTCTCATAGCCCTCCTCAGCAGCTTACACACACACACACACACACACACACACACACACACACACACCCCTCCCCAGTCACCATCTGATCATTCAGTTGAGCGTCTGCCTTACCCATCCCAGTGTTTGCCCTCTGCTAGAGCTTGATGAAGGGGTGGCTAGGATCACAGAGGCCCCCTGATCAATTGTAGAACAATTAAAGTCTCTAGAGGAAATTCTGAGAGAGGGGAGAGAGGAGAGAGGAGGGGGAGAGGGTAGAGAAAAGAATCTCTTTTAATATGTAAATATTAGAGTCTCTCTCTGGGATGGAATTTGGGGGGGGGGAATGTTCAGAAAGCCTTCTGACGCCAAGACCAAGGTCTTTTCTGCTGGCCAGCAAGCCTGCCTTATGGGGACTGCCAGGAAAATAAAGAGATGATATAAAAAAGCTATAAAAGCCCACTGATATTCCTGCCCCAGATCCAGGTCTGAGGGAGCTGCTATATGCCTGGAGCTCCGGAAGGGGTAGGATGGGAAGCACTGGGGAGAGGTAGAGATGGTCACCGTGGTGGAGAGCGGGCAAGGATGGCTGGTATACACAAGCAAGACAGACGAGCTGGCTGGCAGCTTAGTGTAGAGAAAAGGGTCAGAGGCCCTGTGTCTGCGCGTGGGTTAACACTCCATCCCTGTTTGGGTGATCCAAGATCAATCCAGTAACTTCGGGTCAGCCATAGATGGTTAGAACAACAAGGACCCAACGGAAGGTGGAAAGGTCAAGATTCAAACTCAAGTCCTCTGACTCCAGGGCCAAGATTCTTTCTCTAAGTTGTTGTTAAGTCATTTTTCAGTTATGTCTGACTCTTCACAACCCTATTTGGGGTTTTCTTGGCAAAGATACTGGAACTGTTTGCCATTTCCTTCTCAGTTCATTTGACAGATGAGGCACTGAGGCAAATGGGGTTAAGTGACTTGCCCAGGGTCACACAGCTAGTAAGTGTCTGAGGCTGGATTTGAACTCAGGAAGATGAGTGTTCCTGACTCCAAGTCTGGTGCTCTATCCATTGCACAACTGAGCCGCTGGCTTTATTATAGACTGTTGTAGACTTAGTAGGGATCTTAGATGCCACTTGTTTTATAAATAAGAAAACTGAAGCCCAGAGGTAGTGACTTGCCCAAGGTCACACTTTTGTTCATTCAGCAGCAATCAGGATTCAAACCCGGTATTCTAAAGGCCCTTTGCCAGCTCTGATGTCCCGTGGTCTAAGGTCCTTCAGAACCTTGAGATTCTATGCTCTGAGGTCCCTTCCAGGGCTGACATTCTGTGTTCTCAGGGCCCTTTGTCTATTGTCTCATGGTTTTAGGATTCTGCGTGCCTCTTTCAGCATTATCAAGAGAGAATCTCCAGGGGTGGGGTTCAAATGATAAAGCAGACAACCACAAGCCAATTGACCCACATTTATTTCCCCATCGTTGCCATCACCATCAGTGGCTGAAAACCTTTCCAGCTGCCCTGAACCAACTCACAGACAGAGTCCTGCGGTCGAACGAAGCCTGAGGCCCTGATGGGGTATTTTTATGTCCTTCTCGGAGGGGCCTAACCCTTCTAATGCGCCACTCGTGGTCTCGTAAGCAGTGTCTCAGAGCACACAGTACACGGATCGCCAGCTGCCCTACCACGGCCATGGCCAGGGCCAACCAGTATTCCTCCTCCCTCCCCCCATTCTCAGGATCCCAAGTTTGGCCATTCTAGATCAAAAGGCCTCAGAAGCAGCTGTAACAGCTGACCAGACCTTCTCCAGGAAGAAGCCAAAGGTGCAGGGACAGCTCCTAGTCTTCCTCGGAAACCCAGAATTTCCCTAGGAAATTCTCACTCTTGCTTGGGACTGGGGAGGTAAGTGTGAGAATTTCTGAGGGAATATTATTCAAATTCCTGATCTATGCATGTTCTCACCTGGCCAGGCCAGAGGACCAGGCAAAGTCCATTCAGGTTGAAGCTCTGAACTTTTCCCAAACGGGTGTTCTGTTTCCTACCCTATGTCTTTTGTCCAGATGAGATAATGGTGGATTTTTTTGCTTTTTTTTGTTTTTTGGCAAGGCAATTGGGGTTAAGTGACTTGCCCAGAATCACACAGCTAGTAAGTATTATGTGTCTGAGGCCAGATTTGAACTCAGATCCTCCTGACTCCAGGGCCGGTGCTCTATCCACTGCACCACCCAGCTGCCCCCTAGATGAGATAATGGATGTGGGCCACATGTCCGTGACTCTATCTGTTTTGGGAGGGAACTCCCTGTGTGGGAACACCCTCCACTGATGAAGAGCTGTTAAGTTGTCTGTAATTCAGTCTTAGAGAGTTTCCTGGTACACTGAGGGTTTGTCTAGGGTCACACAGCCTATGCTTGTCGGACGTTGGACGTCCTAATTCCAAGGCCAGCCTTCTACTGATCATCACCTCTTTCCCACACACGCTAATTGTCCCTCACAGGTATATGTGTTTCAAAGTGTTTCCACATCCAATATCTCATTTGGTTTACTCCACATTCCTTTGGTAGGTTGGGCAAGTATTATTAGGCAACTGGGTAGTACAGTAGATGGAACACCAGGTATGGAGTCAGGAAGACCTGAGTTCAAATCCCACCTCAGATCCTTACTGGCTGTGTGGCCCTGGGCATCATTTAGCCTCTGTTTGTCCCAGTTGCCTCATCTGTAAAATGGGGGTAATAATAACGCCTACCTCCCAGGCTGTTCTGAGAATCAAATGAGAAAATAATTGTAAAGTCCTTAGCACAGTATATGACCTTTGCTGTTGCTGCTGTTGTTGAGTCATTTCAGTCGAGTCTAACTCTCTGTGACCCTGTTTGGGGTTTTCGTGGCAAAGATGTAGCTTGCCTTTTCCTTCTCCAGCTCATTTGACAGATGAGGAAACTGAGGCAAACAGGGTGAAGTGACTTGCCCAGGGTCACGCAGCTAGTAAGTGTCTGAAACCAGATTTGAACTCCTAAAGATGAGTGTTCCTAATTCCAAATCCAGTGCTCCATCCGCCGCATCACGCAGTTGGCACATAGTAAGTACTTAATAAATACTTCTTGATTGACCGACTGACCTCTCAACAAACCAGCTCCTTTAGGTCATAGAATTTAGGGCTGGAATCTGTGAACTTGCTGAGAGAGAGAGAGAGACAGAGACAGAGACAGAGACAGAGACAGAGACACAGAGAGAGACAGACAGAGAGAGAAAGAGACAGATACAGAGAAAGTTCAGTGTAATTGGTTCTTTTTGTAATCCCATGTGTTTTACCTTCTTTATTTATAAACGGGATTCCCAGAAGTGGTCTATAGGCTCCACCAGACTGTTGCCAAGAGGGTCCATGACACACACACATACACAAAATTATTAAGAACTCCTGATCTAGAACTTCAAAGCAGCCTTCAAAACCAGATGAGGAAACTGAGTCCCACAGAGTTGAAATGCCTGGCTCAACGCCACACAGGTGGTAAGTGTCAGAGCTCGCTACCTCAGACTCCAAACCCAGCAGGTACAGGCTGAGTTCCATGACTTCTGAGGTCTCTTCCAACTTGGAAACTCTGGCATTCTCTCTTGAGTTGGGCTTTTTCAGCCTGGGGAGGCTCTGGACTGTCCAAAGTATCTCTAAACTGAGAACAGGGAGAATCTCCAGCAGAAATTACCCACTAGGGATTCTCCACAAAGGAAAGAGAAGAATTTGACCCTTAACTTCCCTTCCCTCCCCCACAAAGCCAGTCTGCTAGATACACAGGGCTGATTTTCTCTCTCTCTCTCTCTCTCTCTCTCTCTCTCTCTCTCTCTCTCTCTCTCTCCCTCTCTCTCTCTCTCTTCTCTCTCTGTCTCCCTCCTTCTGTCTATCTTTCCCTCCCACCCTCTCTGTCTCTCTGTCTCTGTCTATCTGTCTCTCTCTCTCTCTGTCAGACAGATTCCTGGGTGGCTTCTCCCCTCCCCATCTCTGCCCCCCTCTTTTTTCAGCCTTTTCCCGTCATGTGCCTTGTGATTTATCGCTCCTTTGAGGTGGGGCAGGAGGGAGCTTGGGGTGAAAAGGGCCACTGGAGGTCCAGGCCCCAGGACAGGAGGGTTGCAAAGGGTCAGAGGGGTTCAAACATCATAAAAAGGCATTGTTGGTGTCCTGCACAATTACCCAGGAAAAGCCATTTGGTTTGGTTGGGTGGCTAAGTAATGTGACCCACAGAAGGGAGGTCAGGGAGAGTTAGAGCTGGGGTGACGAGCTTGGCGGAAGGGCATTCATTCAGTCCAGCCCAATGAGCCCTTCCCTTCTGCCATCTGGCTGGCAGAGACTGGGGAGGGAGATAGGGAGGGAGGGAGGCCTTCCCAACTTCCCACTGTCTCCAATGACAGAGGCTGCCTTTCTGGCGGGGCTCGGCCAGGCCCTGAGACAGATGGTGGTGGGTTTGCAGAGATAGAGGGTGTACTTTGTTCTGAAGAGAGCTGGGGGGTAGGGGTGGGGGGGAGTCACACACACACACACATACACACACACACACACACACACACACACACACACACACACATGCCACTGCTGCTTATGTACTTGGTAGATTCCAGACCTCTGCCAGGGGAGGCAGCTGGGAAAGGGTCCCCTGATGTGTCCTTCTGGCCCCAACCTCCAGGGCCATTTGTGTGTGGCCCACCCAACACCACCATACACTGCTGTGCATTGAAAAGCCATAACCCCAATGTAGGAATTTGTTTTATTGACTATGCATATTTGTTATGAAGGTCTTTTATTATTATTCAAAATAAATGCCTGTTAATTGCAAAAAAAAAAATAAAATTCCCTTCCCCTCCAAAAAGAAGAAAAGCCAGAACCACTACAAAAGCCTGCATTCCTCCCCACTGTATTCCCTGGACTCTCAGAATGCTTTTTAAGAGCCTGCTCTGGAGTTAATAAGAATTTGCTGTTTTTTTAAGGTTCACAAAGTCTTTTCTTTCCCCCAGCAACTTCCCCATCAAATAGGGAGTGCAACCATTATTATCCTCATTTTGCAGATAAAAAAACTGAAGCTCGTTGAGGTTAGGAGAAGATGATATCAGATCAATGTACTTGAAATCATAGACTTCAGGCTGGAGGGGCCTTTAGAGATCAGCCTGTCCAACCCTCTCATTTCAAAAATGAGGAACCTGAAACCTGGAGGCATGGATCAGTTTGACCAGGGTCCAGCAGATAGGGACAGGACTCAGACCCTGGCACTCTAATTCTGTCCACACAACTTCCTGACTCACAAATGGTCCCAGCTGATGCTATGGTAGGGTATTGGCTTACGCCTCGCCTCCCAAATGCCACCGGCATCCTGACCCATCACCAATTCCAAATCTAAGGCTGCTTTCTGCCTCTCATGCCACCCCATCTCTGATATACCAAAGAGCCTTCCAGCTGGAACTGTCTTATGTTCTAAGGCCTTTCCACCGATGTGCTGGTAAATATTTAACAACCGGCTCTCTGAAAACACAGGGCACTGCTTTAACATTTAATCTGCATTAACAGTCTCCATCACTTTCTTAAGTCTAGACAGAGAGGTGCCTGTGCAGGCAGCATCTGGCCCACAACGTTCCTGAGTGTACCCCAAGCAAGAGTAAAATGTAGTTCCTGTCTGATTTTAATGTGTTGATATAATAATAAGAAATATTTAAATATGTATGGTTTTCTAAGTCAATATGCAATACAAAGGAATATGTACAGTTTAGTGCCTGTCCCTTTCTGTATGAGTTTGATACCTCTGGACTAATAGTCAACAGAACAATAATAAATCAATCCTTGATTGTAGTCTGCAAAGTATACGTGTTCACACTGAAAATTTAACAATTGGCTCTCTCCAAGAAGTAGGAGCTGGCCCTGGCTTACCTCTGGGCCCCTTGGACATTCCACGTTCTAACACCTTATGGGAGAAGGTTCCCTCCCAACCATGAAATTCTATGATTCTGCTGTCCCTCCCTCCTTTACTGGCTGACCTGACCTGACATCCCAGTAACTAATTTCCCCTCCATGAGTCCCGGTTCGCTTTCAAGATGAGATACCCTGGGGGGCAGAGCCAAGATGGCAGAGTGAAAGCAGTGACTTGCTTGAGCTCTCCCCCAAACCCCTCCAAATACCTACAAAAATAGCTCTAAACAAATTCTAAAGCAGCAGAACCCACAAAAAGACAGAGTGAAACAGATTTCCAGCCAAAGACAGCCTGGATGGTTGATCAGAAAGGTATATCTCGCTGGGCGGGGAGAAGAGCGCAGTGCGGCGTGGGTACGCAGGCCACAGCGACCCTGGAGCAGGCCTCAGAGGACTGAATCGCGGGCAGCTGTGGCGGTTTCTAGACTTCTCAACCCACGAACGCCAAAGACAACGTAGAAGGTCAGTGGGAAAAGTCTGTGACTGCGGTGAGAGAAGGAGCCAGGTCTCAGTCGCAAGTCCCGAGTGCGGCCTCTGGGTCAGTGGCTGCCTCCTGAGCTTCCGGCCCACAGACTGAGGGGGAATCAAGTGGCTGATCAGAGGGGGATTGCAGGGATCTTTTTGCCAGTGCTGAGGCAGGAATCTCTTGCCCTGCCCGTGCTTGGATCTGGGTCACAGTTCTGAGGAGGGGTCCCAGGGCGAGGAGGAGTGCTGGTGTGGTGGAGCTTGTTGTGTTAGTGGAGAGGAAACACCTCGCCCCTTACCATACCACCTTGGAAGAACTGAAAATTTACGAGCCCCTAGAACTATCTCTGAAAATAGCTGTACAAACCCCTGAAGCTTGGGACAGTACATCCTCCACATTGGAAGCAGACTTTTACCTTAACAAAGAATTTAAAACTCAAATAATTGGCCAGGATCATGAGTAAGCAGTGCAAGAAGAGTCAGACTATATTATCTTACTTTGGTGACAAGATCAAAACATACAACCAGAAGAAGACAACAAAGCCAAAGCTCCTACATCCAAAGCCTCCAGGAAAAATATGAATCAGTCCCAGGCCTTGGAAGAGCTCAAAAGGGATTTTGAGAAGCAAGTAAGAGAAGTAGAGGAAAAACTGGGAAGAGAAATGAGAGTGATGCAAGAAAATCATGAAAAACAAGTCAACAGCTTGCTAAAGGAGACCCAAAAAAATACTGAAGAAAATAACACCTTAAAAAATAGCCTAACCCAAATGGCAAAAGAGGTCCAAAAAGCCAATGAGGAGAAGAATGCCCTAAAAAGCAAAATTGGACAAATGGCAAAGGAATTCCAAAAGATTACTGAAGAAAATGCTTCCTTAAAAATTAGAATAGAGCAATTGGAAGCTAGTGACTTTATGAGAAATCGAGACACTAAAACAAATCCAAAAGAATGAAAAATTAGAAAACAATGTGAAATATCTCATTGGAAAAACAACTGACCTGGAAAATAGATCCAGGAGAGAGAATTTAAAAATTATTGGACTATCTGAAAGCCATGATCAAAAAAAGAGCCTGGACATCATCTTTCAAGAAATCGTCAAGGAAAACTGCCCTGATATTTTAGAACCAGAGGGCAAAATGGAAATTGAAAGAATCCACCGATCTCCTCCTGAAAGAGATCCCCAAAGGAAAACTCCAAGGAATATTGTAGCCAAATTCCAGAGTTTCCAGGTCAAGGAGAAAATATTACAAGCAGCTAGAAAGAAACAATTCAAATATTGTGGAAACACAATCAGGATAACACAAGATTTAGCAGCTTCTACATTAAGGGACCGCAGGGCATGGAATATAATATTCCAGAGGGCAAAGGAGATAGGACTGCAACCAAGAATCACCTACCCAGCAAAACTGAGCATAATCCTTCAGGGGAAAAATTGGTCATTCAGTGAAATAGAGGATTTTCAACCATTTTTGATGAAAAGACCAGAGCTGAATAGAAAATTTGACTTTCAAATACAAGACTCAAGTGGAACATGAAGAGGTAAACAGAAAAGAAAAATCGTAAGAGACTTATTAAGGTTGAACTGTTTACATTCCTGCATGGAAAGATGATATTTGTAACTCATGAGACCTTTGTCAGTATTAGGGTAGTGAAGGGAAAAAATTATGTGTATGTATATAGATAGATAGATAGGTAGATAGATAGAGGGCACAGGGTGAGTTGAAGATGAAGGGGTCATATCTGGAGAATCAAGATGAGATACCCTGGTCAGCCTTCCTCCTGTGTGTCAAGGTTTTGTAATGGCCAGTTTGCTGCAACTGAAAAGAAGTCTTGTGATTCTCTTCCTGGCCATGAACCCTATTCTCTTGTGTTTGCAAAACAGGGAATCTGCCCCTTCTTATCATCTGTAGGTGGCTTTGCTTGGCACTGCCTGGGTAGCAGTGTGTGAAATGAAGCCTGTTTCATTGTTATTTTTGTACTGTAGGGGGCAGCATATTGGGTGGAGAAGCGCGCGCGCGCGCACACACACACACACACACACACACACACACACACACAC
>NW_020945064.1:12172395-12203122 GCF_900497805.2 Vombatus ursinus | reverse complement strand
GTCTCACACACACACACACACACACACACACACACACACACACACACGCATGCACGCACGCACACACCAACTCAAGTAGTACTAAGCAGCTCAACTAGTCATTGAACCTACATCTTTTGACTAAGAATCCAATGGTCTTTCGGCCATAATTATAACTGATACTTACACAGTGCTTTAAAGTTGCAAAAACCGTTTGTGTACTTGATCTCACTTGAGTCCCACTGTAGTCCAAGAGGCAGATGTTCCACTTTACAAATGGAGAAACTGAGGCTTAGAGACTTTAAATGACTTGTCCATGATCATCCAGCTCTGGAGTCACCAACCACATTGTGGTGCCTAATATACCACCCTTGTCTGAAGGAGAGAATTGGCCTAGGCAGGGTATCATCAGTATTTCCATAGAAAAACACCAAGTCCCAGTGGAAGGCTCCTTAGACATCCTCTCATCTGACCCCATCATGTTAGAGGGTAGCATCATGAGAGGGAATGTGACTTGCCCAAGGCCACACAGCAAGTTGGTACGAAGACTAAGACAAGAACCCAGGTCTCTTGACTACCATGTATTATTTCCCTTTCATTCTGGCTTCCCCTGGTTTTGTCTTGTATCTCTAATGCCATTTGCTGCTCAGAGTGTCCTCTTATCACCCCTCAAATTCCCCCTTTGTACCAAGAGGCCTATTTTATCATGCACTCTGGGAAGCTACGATATTATTCTTCCCCTGTCCCCTGGCCCTCTCTGCCCTGTAAGAAGGGATTCTTGTGCACATCTCTACCACGATCACTGGAGGGACCGAGGTGATATCTTAGCAGCTGCTCAGCTTTGAACCTCTGTTCTGGGCACACAAGAGAGAGGCTGAGTGCCCCCTCCCAGGGGGGCTTTGACATCTCAGCAGAGCTCAGATCAGAGCTCTAGAGGGAAGAGAAGGCTACAGAGGACAGTGGAAAAGAGGAAGGAGTTGTATGGGACAGTAACATAAACAGGGATTGGGTCACCTATGGCTCAGCTAAGACCTCAGTTTGTACCTTCAGCGTCCTCCTCTGGAGAGAGAGAGAGAGAGAGAGAGATTCCATTAGATCAGGGCTGCTTAACCTTGGATCCCTCTGGTGAAGCCTCCGGGACCCCTTCTCAGAGTCACGTTTTTAAATGCATAAAAAATAAAATACCAAGGATTACGAGGGAAGCCAATTCAATTAAATACTGTTATCAAAGAGCTGTGTGACCCAGAACAAGCCGTGTGACTGAGCCTGGAGCAGAAGTGATTCCAATAAAGATTGTCTCTCTCATTACTCAATTGCGCCTTCCTTTCCAGCTCCTTCTTGGGTGTGGTGGAAGGACCCAGGGGAGCCCAGCAGTGGAGCCTGAGTAAGCTCCTGCCTCCTCTGGGTTGTCATGGAATGGAGCTGGGAAATGGGAAGGGTGGAGCCCATATATCTAGGAAGAGAGAGGGAACCCCAGGAGATGAGGGAGGTGGCTAGGAAGAGTATAGTGACCGGCTAAGTTGTTGCCAGTAATGAGCAGGCAGACGTAGAGGGAGGAACCTCAAAGCGTGGGATTGTGGCAGTTGTGGTGTGGCCATGGGAGAAACACCCCAACAACCCACCCCCGAGCCCTAGTCTGAGTTGCCTCGGCCGTGCTCAGACACCTGGTAGCTGTGAGTGCATGGGCATACGGGTCTGCCTCGGTTTCCTCATCTAAAAAGCGGGCCTATCTCCCGGGGTTGTTGTGATGATCAGATGAGATAGTATTTGTAAAGCATCACATAAATGCTAGCTGCTCTTACGCTGTCTGCCTTGTGTGATTTGCCCTTCATTCTCCAAGAGGACTATGACATCAGGAAGATGATGCCATGACTTGCAAGTGAATTGAATTTGAGGGAGGGCTGGCCTCCCTTATAAGGAGGTAGAAGAGGAATGAATATCATATAGCTTATGCCCTATACCAGTGGGAACACAGCGTGGCTTAGCGCAAAGAGTAGAACATTGGGAGTCTGAAACCTGTGTGAGCTTCTCTGGTCTCAGTTTCCTCATCTGTAGAATAGGAATAATAATACCTATGCACGGGAGGGTTATGGAGCTAAAACCAGATGCTATAGGTTTAAAAAAGGCTTTACAAACTTTACAAATGTCAACTATTATTAGTGGGTTTGGGTCTTCGTGAAGCCAAAAAAATATCAGCAAGCCCCAACAACCCATATAAAGCCGGCAGAGGTGATTAGAGCCTCTCTGCTGTATTCATGGGTGAATTCTGAAGCAAGGGTGTCTGTCTCTCCTGCAGCCAGTAGCTTGTCAGTGAAATCCTTAATGGAATTGGGTCTCTCCTTTCTCAGGTGTCAGAGCCATTATGAATTGATGGCTGATCAGAGATTAACCGGTTTCTGCCTCCCTTGGCTGAGCCTGGCTGGCATCGGCAGAGCCCCAGCCTGGAGCAGGTTGGCTTTACTGGAGACAATTTCAGGTGGCAAGTGGAAAAGACAGTGATACAGTATGGGGGTTTCTCTTTCATTTTCTGACAAGCGTCAGTGGAAGAAAGATGAGCCGTTCCGTTGGAGGCTGCCAGGTTTTTGGTGTGAAGGTTACACTCTTGTTTTTATCAGATCACTCTCTCAAGAAGAAACTCAGGAAAGAGATGAATCCAAGCTACAGGCAGAGGGGAGCCTGCCTGACAGCTCCCTCCCACTTCACTCGCTGACATGCATCTCTCACCAAGGGCAGATGAGCTGGCATCCTCCGTAAGGAAGATGCCTCGGTGGCTCATTGGAAGAGACAGGAATTTGATTGGAAGGTGAGGGGTTGACTATGGCCCTGAGTCTTTGCCTTGGGACCAAAAGACGTTTGTGTGTTATTCAGAAAATCAACGGGCTGTAATGGAAAGAGTCCTCTTGAGCTGGGTTTCAATTCAGGCTCTATTGAGTACTGCCTGAGTGACCCTGGGCAAGTCATTTCCCTTTCTCCAGGCCTCTGTTTCCTCATCTGTAAAATGAAATAGTTTAGACTTGATCTCTAAAGCTGTGCCCTACCATGACCAAGGAGTGAAGGTACCCAGCTTCAAATCTCAGCTGTGTGAGCTTGGACAAGGCACTTCCACATTGTCTGAGCCTTGGTTTCCTTTTCTGTAAAATGAGAAATGTCTTAGTTCCCTTCAGGTTCTAAATCCTAGAACTCACCTGGAGTCGTAGGAAATATATATTTGACTGAAAATCAACCAACAAGGTGATAACTGCTCAAATCTAATGGGAATTTAGATTTGATTATGTAGGAAATGGGAGCCATTGAGGGCTTCTAACCAGGGGGAGCTTCTGATGATATTGACATTCAAGGAAGACTGTGTATATTTGAGGACAGCCCGGGGCCCAGGGAACCTTTAGGAGGTAATAATGGCTTGGACTTAGCTTCTGTTTTTCACTTTGTAAAGTGGGAAAGTGCCTATGAAAACTACTTTGTATTTAGAAAGAAGATTGTTTTGTATTATGCCTATTTGGGTACATGTTTTATCCCCCCGTTTGATTGTAAGCTCCTTGAGGGCAGGGACTGTATCTTCATCTTTGTATCCCAGCAGCTAGGATAGGGTTCTATAGATTGTTGTCGTCCAGTCGTTTCAATTGTGTCCAACTCTTCATAACCCCTATTTGGGGTTTTCTTGGCAAAGATACTGGGGTGGTTCGCCATTTCCTTCTCTAGTTCAGTTGACAGATGATAAGGAAACTGAGGCAAACAGGGTCAAGTGACTTGCCCAGGATCACACAACTAGTAAATGTCTGAGGCTGGATTTGAACTCAGGAAGAGGAGTCTTCCTGACTCCAGGCCTAGCACGCTATCCACTGAGCCACCTAGCTGCTTCCAATGAGCAGAGTGAATTAATTTTTTTATATAATTAACTTATTTATTTTTAGTTCTCAACATTCACTTCCATAAGATTCTGAGTTTTAAATTTTCTCCTTTTCCCTCTCTTCCCCCCTCCCCAAGCAATCTGATATAAGCTCTACTTATACATTCATATTAAACATATTTTCACATTAGTCATGATATAAATAAGAAATAGAACTAATGGGAGGAACCACAAGAAAGAAGCAGCAAAACAAAACAACAAAAGAAAAGGAGAGCAAATAGTATGCTTCCATCTGCACTGAATTAATTTCTTTAAGTAGTGACTAATTTGATGGCCTTGCTGTCCAAGGGACTCTCAAAAGTCTTCCCCCAGCAGGCACTGCTCCCCACTGTAAGTCCTGAAGGTGAAGGTTTGAATGTCTCTGGCCTGGTGTGCTTCCTTTCCTGGTATCATTACACCTGCAGTCAGACTCTCATCTGTGACAGCACCCCTGCCCCCACAAACACACTCACACTGGTTTTTCAGCCCTCTGTGGACTGTCTTCTGAACCACTGTTGGAAGAAACCATAGAGACCAGCTTGTTCAAACCGAAACATTTTACGGATAAAAGGACTGTAGAGAGAAAGAGATTTGCCCAAAGTCAGACAAGTAATAAATATGAGAGTCAGACTCTGAACCCAGATCTTCTGATTCCAAAGATTAGGGACTGAGGAAAGGTGAATAGGTGAGGGAGAAAGGAGTAAGGAAGGAAGGAAGGAAGGAAGGAAGGAGAGAAGGAAGGAAAGAAGGAAAAAGGAAGGAAGGAAGGAGAGAGGAAAGAAGGAAGGAAAGAGGAAAGAAGGAAGGAGAGGGAAAGAAGAAAGGAGTGAAGGAAGGAAGGAAGGAAGGAAAGGAAAGGAAGAAGGGAGGGAAGGAAGGGAGGAAGATAAAAGATAGACACTTAAGGCAGGCCAGTCATCTTTAGGAAGCAAAGGTCAGCTATGCCTGTGGTAGCACCTGCCTGTCTGGGCAAGCCCAGTGGGTAATGGGCTCCCTCCTTTGACCTCTGACCTGGGAGCATGACACAAGACATCTATCTTGTTTCTCTTTTGACCAGTTACAGGATCAGGACAACCCTTTCAGCCTGCCACTCAGTCACAGGATGTGTAGTTGACCCAGACCCCAATGGCTCTGTCATGCTTTTTTTTGAGGGGGTGGAAGAAAGGAATTGAGAGGGTGGGCAGAAAGAAGAGAGGAAGGAGAAGAAGAGGAGAGTGGAACAGTTTTCCTTGGAGGAAGTCTGAGACATTTGTCACTGAATCCATGACAAGAAAGGAACTTGAAGATCATCTGTTTGACTCCCTCAGTTTCCAGAGAGGGATTTTGTGTAGAGAGAGGAAGTTGCTTGCCCAAGGCTGAACAATTCATAGGAAACAGATTTGGAATTTGAACCAAATAACCAATGTTTATCAATCTTTTCAAATAAGATAGTATACTTGAAGCAAAACTTTGCAAACCTTACAGCACTCTGTGAATTCTAGCTACTATTAGCTATTATTTTTTCTTTTATAAGGGCCCCTGATTAAGAGTTAAAATTTTCGTGGATGTCCCCCCATAATAGTAGTTGTACTGTTAGCCCTGTTTAAGAAAATGCATGACAAAAGCTACTCTGAATTCAATAATGCATTAAAATGAATTTGTATTTAATTAATCACAACAGCCTCTACCTAAATCTGATGAATAATAATAGGTCTAAGACATGTTTCACTAAATAAAGGTCCACGAGATAAGGCTCGCTGTGTATATTGATTCAGGGAGCTCTGACAATGAGTCTGGGCCTCCAAGGCTCCACTCCCCAAATGGGCAGTCACAGCTCTATAGCACATGGTCAGGCCTTTCCCTCCTTTCATCCCTCCCTCCGTAAGTGGACCTTTGGTCTGGGAACTAGAGAGAAGAGAGTCAGCAGTGAAAATAGATGTCCAAGGGGTTTGACCTCCCTGCCCGTTCTCCCGGTAGCCTCACTATCATCACACCACTGACTTTGCCAGCCCCAAACAGACAGATTGGGTTCCCACTTCTCTGTACTGCCCAGGTGCGGCCAGAGAATTGAGGTTAGGAGGAGGGAAGCGCGCTGTTCAAAGCAGAGGGGAGCAGCTGTGGGTCCCATGTGCCTGTTGACCAGGGAAGCCTAGTCTTCTCTGAGCCTAGGACTTGGAAGCTGGGTTTGCAATCTGAGTCTCAAAGCCAGAGGGCATCTAGTCAAATGCCCCTCACTTTACAAAGATGGAAACACAATGCAGGGAGCTACAGTGAAAAGCTCTCCCCTGCTCACTAGCTGTGTGCCCTTCTCCCTAGGCCTCTATTTCCCCATCCATAAAATGAGAGGCTTTGACCAGATCATCTCCGAGGTCTGTTCCCGCCCCTGAGATCCCATCCTTAAAGGAAACCTGCAAAGCCCGGGCCATAACTACAGGAAGAAACGACCACTCTCTGTCCTGGGCATTTTTCATCCTTAGCCCTTTCACCAGGAAGACCCTCATTTACCTGGTCTGCCTGGGCAATACTGACTTCTGAGCTCCAGTCTTCCTAGAGGAAGGTGTCAGCTTTCTCCAGAGCTTCCTGTGTGTTTCACATCTTAGCCTCCTTGCATCCTTCTCAGGCATGGATTGAGGGCACATAAAGGTCTTCTTTTATTCCAGTATAAGGTGGGAAGCCCACTAAAGGATTCAGGGCTGAAGGGGTCTTTGCTTTCCCCTCCCACCCATTTATTTTTCAGGCCTCCCCTTAGTACGTAATCCTCGAAGACAGATACATTTTGACATCATAGAAAGGCAGCCGGGATGTACTGGATCTAGCGTTGGATTTGGAGACAGAAGACTCTGCTCCCTTGTCACAGAAATACAAATGATTATTTTTATTATTGCTATCATGTTCTTCTCATCTTAGTTCCAAGGAGTTTAGATAGAAATGGTCCTGGGAGTTCACATATGTGGTACGGTGGATAGAGCACTGACCCTGGAGTCAGGAAGACCCAAGTTCAAATCTGGCCTTAGACACTTACGAGCTGTGTGACCCTGGACAAGTCACTTGACTTCCTTGGACCTCAGGCAATTCTAGGACATATCTCTTGACTCATAGAAGGGCTAAATTTATATAGCTAGACAGGAGGTATGTAATGCACTGGAAGGTGTGTAATCCCAGATTTTTCACATATTCACTGATTATTTGTGATGTCTCACCAGCTCCTCCCCCTACTCTGGGACTCATCATGTCACCTGTATTTGTTCTATAGAGACAGTGACACCCCTCTTCTACCCTGGGCCAGGAACAGCTGGAAGTAAAGGGGGCCAAGTTTTTCTCTGATGCCTTCAGCCTCTCCTTTCTGGACCTTTTCTGCTCCTCCTCCTTTTCCTCTCTTTGGTATCCCCCTCCCTGCTAACTGCTTGTCTAAAGGAAGGTCTGGCCTTAGCCAGTGATGCTTCCCAATGAGGGTTATCACTGGGTTCCCACTCCCAGAGGGATTTGCATCAAAAGCTTTATCTCTGCTGGTAGAAAGAAAGCCACCCCCACCCCTTAACCAGCATTGGCCAGCTGGTAAGAGAAGCCTTCCTGAAATGCGTGGTTTGCCAGGAGGGGCCTGCCTCCAGGTTCCTCAGTCCCGGATGCGTGTTCCATGCTTTGCGCAACAGGTCAGGTTTCATAGTCAAAGAGGATCAGTGTGCTGTAGGGGACAGAGCCTGGGCTCAGGGTCAGGAACCTGGATTCTAGTTCTAATTCTGCCACTGTGTAAACCAGCAAGTCATTTCCTTTCTCTGGGGCCTCAGTTTCCTGTAAAACAAGGGAGTTGGAAGGCATAAAACAAACATGATTATGCTAGAATTGAAGATTGTGTGTTTTGAATTCAACACAGCATTTACTGCTACTAATGCCTAACATCATTGTAACACTTTAAGGTTAGCAAAACACTTTCCAAATATTACCTCATTTGACATAGTGGACATTGTGCCAGACTTGGAGTCAGGAAGACCTGAATTCAAATTTGACCTCCTACACGTACTAGTTGTGTGATCCTGGCCAAGTCATTTGACCCTGTTTGCCTCAGTTTCCTCATCTGTCAAATGAGCTGGAGAAGGAAATGGCAAACCAGTGCCAGTATCTCTGCCAAGAAAAACCCAAATGGAGTCACAGAGAGACAGACACAATGGAAATGACTCAACGACAACATCATATTCCTGTAGATGTGATGAAGAAATGTAGGCTAGACTATAGTGTGATTATTTTGATTTATAATTAGATAAGTTCCAAAGAATTTTGATTCGTTGGTCAATATCAGTCCATAGAGAAGTCTCTAGTGCTGGGCCAAAGGGCTTATGCTTAACTTTACCTTGTTCAACATTATAATCACTTAAATGCATGAAGACTTAGCTTAGCTGAACCTTAGCTGAATTTTTTTCCCCTGGAGCAAAAAGAATTGATGAGTAGCTGAGGAAGTAGACTTAACCAAGAGAGGGATGGTCTGGCTCTTGTCCCCAGCAGAAGTTGGGGAGGAGAGATAGCAGGCCCAGGAAAAGGTGGACAGGATGTGGCCCACAAAGCAGCAGAGGCTGAGATATAGAGATGACAGTCACCACAGGGAGAAAATGCTTAGGGTTCCCAAGGCCAGTGCTCTGGGGCAAAGCCCCATTCACTCAGGGTTAGTTATTGTTCTAGGCATGCTGGTCAAATACGTGGATGATACATATTCCAGAGAGGAGGCTGGATGTTAGAATCAAGGTTTAGAGCTAGAATAATGGGGATAAACAGTTTACAGGTATAATTTGGATAAATGGAAATGTTTATACTCAGGTTCAAAAAATCAACAGGTCAAGTACAAGGTGAGTGAAACTCAGTTTGAGAGCAGTTCCTGTGTAAAAGTAGTAAGTGATGACTTCTGTATTTACGGGGATAGGATCTTATGATTCCATTGATTTAGGTACCCCCTCCAACATTGCAGGTCACAACCCATATATGCCTTCTCATCATGTGCAAATATTGTTCCTGTCTTTCCATCAATATTACACAGAAAGTCCCCCTGGGTTCCAAAAGCCTTCTTCTCATTCTCCTGACATTTCCACTATCCTTTGCTCCTCCCACATTACCAATCCACCTTCTTTTCCAGTGGGCCTAGGGGTTCAGTAGACTATAAATTCGGTGTGGTTAATATGGTTCAGTATGGTTAATGACTAAGTACATAAATGGTAGCATCCACCCAAGGGGTTGCCATTTTGTATTCTGGACTGGTCAGACCCTCTCTGGAATATGACGTTCATTGTGAGGGTCAGTCAAAATGGCAAAGGGCATATGCCATTTGAAGAATGGTTGAAGAAGTGAGACTATTTAGGCTGGAGAAGAGAAGTCTTAGGGAAGGCAAAGGAGGCAGCGGAAAAACATTGATTCTGGAGTTTGAAGACTTGGGTTCAAATCTTACCCCTGTTGCTTCCAAATGAGACTTTGAGCAAATTAAGCTACCTCCGTAGACCTCAGTTTCTTCATATGTAAAAGGTCTAAATCTATGATAGCTAACTTCAGGTGTTTCAAAGAAGAGATTCTTACTCCCATTTCTCCAGAGAGCATACCGAGGACCAAGGAATAGAAGCGGAGGGAAAGTCAATATACAGTGGGGAAGACTTTGTTGTTGTTGTTCGGTCATGTCTGACCCTTCCTGACCCCATTTGGGGTTTTCTTGACAAAGATGGGAGTGGTTTGCCATTTCCTTCTCCAGCTCATTTTTACAGATGAAGAAACTGAGGCAAAAAGGGTTAAGTGACTTGCCCAGGGTCCCACAGCTATAAGTGTCTGAGGCTAGATTCAAACTCAAGAAAGATGAGTCTTCCTGACTATAGGCACCACCTAGCTGCTAGGGAAGACTTTCCTAAGCAGTAAAGCTAGCAGTAGATGGAATGGCCTGCCTTGGCAGGTAGTGAGTCCCCCATCACTGACTGTATTTGAGCAGAGATTGGAGGATCACCTGTCAGGCATGCTTGCAGAGAGAATTCTTCGTTGGGAGATAGAATTAGATCATCCGTAGAGCCCCTTCTAACTGTAAGATTATTGGATTTCTCTAAACCTTTTTTCAGTTTTGTGCTTTTCACTCTTCTCCTTGCCCCTTCATCATGCTGTGTTTTCTCACCACCCCCATCCAACCTGTCTCTCTCTTCCTGTCCCCCTTCTTCTTTCTCTGTGGTATGATTCCATATTCTTCTGCTAATCCAGCCTCCCCCCCCCCAAAAAAAACCCAACTCAGCAACAAGCAGTTTGGCCCGCTGAAAAGAGCACTTGGTTTGGGCTTAGAGAATTGGGGCTTCAATCCCCTGCTTAGCTACCTTGGTGTGACCTTGAACAAGTCACTTTCCCTGGATCATACTTCCCTTATGTGTTAAATGAGCAGGTTGGATTAGAATCCATATCAGGGGTTCTTAACCATTTTTCTGTCATGGACCCTTCTGGCAATCTGATGGAACCCCTTCTCAGAACAATGTTTTTTTTTTTTTTTAAATCATAATTGAAAGAATTGCTAAGTTTCCCTTAGAGGTCAGTGAAAATAGAGATGTAATTTTTTTCCTATCCAAGTTCAGGGCTTCCCTGAAATCTATTCAATGACCCCAAGTTAAAAGCTAGACTAGAGGACTGTTTAACGACCCAACTCCCAATCCCAGAATAGCCCCTTCCCCTCCTGGATCTCTGCTTTCCACCAGGCAAGCTAGGAGAAGTTTCCTCCTCCCTCCCCCCTGCTTCTCATCTCCCGCAGAGAGGGCTCTCGGCTGACCTGCCTTGATTTGGTGGGCGGCTGAACAGAGAGCTATTAGGAGTAAACAGAGCCTGTGCGTGATAACCAGCACTTGTCTGCAGAGGGGCTGGTCAGCGGGGAAGTGCCGGCCTAGAGCTAAGCGGGGCTCCGGCCTGCCATCCCCCAGCCGGACTCAGTTTCTGCCCTACGGCCCTGGGGGCTTTAGGGTAGGTGGCCTCACGGACCCCTCGTGCCCCACACCACCCCCCAGCTGCATTGCCTGCCTGCTTTCCAGGGGCTAGCTTCCACAGCGCATGCCAAGGGGAACGTCGGATCCGGACGCTGGCTCTGGGGCAGGCCTCGTGTTTGCTTTTGACCTGTGTCCACACATATGTTTTCAGCAATAAGTCAGAAAGCAGCAGGGACTAGTCTGTCAGTAATCGGCGGGGTCAAGCAGTGGGGGAACCAAGCCTCTTTGCAGGCGCCCTGTTGCAATTGGCAGATTCAGGGAGGGAGAGGAGACTGGCTCTTCTTCTCCTCCCATCCCCACCCCCCTCCCGCTTTTCCCCCTGCCTTTTGGCTGTTTGCTCTCCCTACCTCCTTTGGTGCCCCCCTTCCTCCTCACCCCGCTCTTCCCTGATGATAAATACAAAAGAAAAATGTGCTGGTGCCCAGGTCTGAAAAGCCCGAGCACAGGCAGGCGACTGAGGAATGAAAAGCGGCTCCAATTAGATGCTTTGGTTCTGCAAACTTGATGCCAGGCACTTGAACTGTCACTATGGAGCCTTAATTAGCAGCTGTGGGTGAGAGGTCAGGCACAGCTCAGCAGTCTTGACAAGTCTGCTATCAAGTGCAGGGGAGTGGGGGGGGGGGGCTGCCTGGATAGCGGAGGAAGAGGAGGAGGGGGGAGGGGCAGGGAGAGAGGAAAGGGGAGGAGGGGGGACAGAGAGAGGAGGGGGGAAAGGAGGAGGAGGTAAAGAGGAGGGGGGAGGGAGAAGGACAGGAGAAGAAAATGAGAGGGGGAGAACGGCAGAGGAAGAGGGAGCAGCCCCTAGCAGGGTTGGCAGGGAATAAAATGGTTGCTCTCAGCCTGGGCTGGCTCTGTGTCGATGGCTGGTGGTGCATGCAGCCTCCGGCAAAGGAGAGCAGGCTCTGTGTGTTCCAGCAGACCGCGTGAGCTGTTGCTGCTGCTGCTGCTGCTGCCACCGCTGCCTCTGCCGCTGCCTCTGCTGCACATCTGGCTCTCTCGGGCACAGAGAGGAGCCGCCAGCCTCTGGAAGTTGGTCCCTGACATCAGGACAGCTGCCAGGGAGGAGGGGAGGGGAGGAGAAGGGGGGCGGTGGCGAAGAGGGGGCGGTGAAGGATTTCCTGGCTCAGGGAGATTCTACTGCTGGCAGGGACAGGTTGCGCTGGCCATGCTGGGAATTGCTTCTTAGCTCTTAC
Source organism: Vombatus ursinus (assembly GCF_900497805.2). Lineage (NCBI taxonomy): Eukaryota > Metazoa > Chordata > Mammalia > Diprotodontia > Vombatidae > Vombatus > Vombatus ursinus. The sequence continues at coordinate 12,191,108 of NW_020945064.1, read as the reverse complement.
TGTCCCCTTGCTGCCGCGGGCTGGGGCATAATGTTGGAGATGAAGACCTGGTCATCTTTGCTACAGAGCCTGAGTAAGTGAAAATCTTTACCGTCCTGGTTAAAATGATTGGAAATGTCTGCAAATGAACTTTCACCTGGCACTCTCACATCTTTCCCCCCCTCCCCTTCCCGGTGCCCACGTGTTTGTCTGCTTGTCCCTGGATTCACCCTCCCGCAGGGCAGGGCTATCTTTCTGCTCTGATTCTTCCCAGACACCCCAGTCCCCACACTCACCAGCTCTCCCAGGGCTTGTCTATCAGCCTTCTCCAGATGCCCAGGCAGGACCAAGCTCACTCTCACAATGACACAGCCAGCCTGTCTCACACTCATCCTGGCGACTCCAAAAAGAAGAAATTGGATTTTTTTTTTAAGTGGAAAGGACCCCTCTCTTTCATGCCTGGTTTGTCTGAGCCTGTGGCTTGGGGAGACTTTACTGAGGAGATGCTGTTGGAGTCCAATGCTCTTGGCATAGCTTCCAAGCTCTCTTCTTGTCAGTAAAAAATAAATAAATAAAACTAATTTGGTGGGGGAAATCAAAACGGTAACAGTTTAGCTGCCTAAAAGCTCTTTATTTTTCTTTCCTTCCTTCTTTCTTTCTTTCTTTTGGAAGTCAGAGGGGTCCAGACCTGTGTTTTTAATCTATGTGTGGTATGAAGTGGATATGACAACTCTAACTTAGGACCTTAGAGAAATACTTAGACCACCGAGATGTTAAGTGACTTGCCCAGGGTCACACAGCTAGCATTTTCAGAAGGACTTGAACCCAGGTCTTCCTGATTCCAAAGCTTGGCCCTTCCCTTCTCAGCACCTTATAATCGTAATTCTTTAGCAAAGTGGGGAAAATACAGCTCTGCTATAGGCCTTAGCCTTTTTTGTTGAGAACTATGATATCTGGGGTTAGCATAGGAAAGAGAAAAGGGGGGGAAGGGGAAGTGGACATCGCCACTCTGTAGAAAAGGCCTTTCTTTCTCCCTTAATGATGGAGGAGACAAATGTGTTAAACTCTTCCCAACCCTCCCTCTCCCACAAACTGTTTCAACATCTCCTCTGCACCCCCCCCCCCAGCAGCCCTCTTTCTAGAAAGAAGATAATGTCCTCTGATTTAGTATTATGTGACTTCCCTTTCCTAGCTCAGTTGCAGTTAAGCTTCAATAGGGTCAGTCGGCAAAAGTACTGTCATTGAGCTCATGTAGTATCTTTTTGGAGATACATTAGACAATTCTGGACCTCTGGAGTCTGCTTGCTTGATAGAGCTCTGCGGGTGAAAAGCTGGATGGATGTTTAGTAAGGGGGAAGAGTGTAAGATTCTAAAGAGGTCTAGGTTTGAGTACAGATGCTGCTCTTAACTTGCTGTGTGACCTTTTTCGAGTCATTTTTACCTCTCTGAGCCTCAGTTTCTTCATCTATGAAAGGAGGGTATTGGACCACGAGGTGGTTGATTGCAGTTCTAACATTCCATCTTGAAAGGTCCCTACCAGCCCTGACATGTCGATCTAAGGGCCCTCCCTCCTCCTCCTCCTCTGACTTTCTGTGTTCTAAGGTCTTTTCCAGATCTGGCATTCTATGCCTCTTTGGCATCAAAAGACCTAAAAAGGAGGCCAATAGAGAAAATCCACTATTGAATGGTAATTAAATGTTACTAACTTCCCCTGAAGAGCTGTCCTATTGAATCCTCCAATGGAGGCCAGAGGAAGAAAAGAGGAGGTTACTGTCAGACTGCCTGCCAGATCTCCCTCCCCCCAAAGCCTACACTTCACACCATTTCCTGCTCTGCCTGACAAATTCATGAAAGGAAAGCCCCTTGCCAGGTTTGACTTTCTAACCCCCAGCAAGCCTCACTTCTGCTCCTGTTTCTCACAGCTGGTCTTGAAAGAGATTTGAATGCAAAAAAATCTGATGACTGAGCCAATTCTCTCCTGTCTACTGTGTTTGGGGGAGCTGGAAATGGTTTTCTGTTTGGGGGACAGTGGGTCTGGAAGCAGGAAGAGGTCAGGGTGCTCCACCAGCCTCTGGGGTGGCCTTGCCAACTCTTTCCCCAGCCCACTGTCCTGTGAGATGAAGAGGGGAGCAGTGTTCCAGGGCCTCCTGGGGCTTTTCACCACTCCCCTCCACACCTTCCCCAGCCTTCCTTCCCTTTCTAGGCCCCTCAGCTCTCTACATGGGTCTTCTCTGCTTTGAACTGCCTCTTTAATGCTTTTAGACTTCTGAAAACTCGGGAGAAAAAAAGGGATTTTGTAGAGAGGTCATGAAAAGTTGATGGTGACAGTCCAGTGGGAAAAGGGGACTTTAAACAAATTGAGGTCCATCAGCTGTCGCACTCGGCTCTTTCCAAATGTGCTGTTAGTGATGAGGGAGGAGGGGGCTTACAGGCTTACATGTGGGGGGGCAACATGAACCTGAAGACATTTTCTTCCAATTTACCATTGGACCATCTCTCTCTCCATTTCCATTTCTGTCTGTCTCTCCTTCTGTGTCTGTTTCTGCCTATCCTTCTGTTTCTCTGTCTCTTTCTTTCTCTCTATTTCTGACCCTCTGTGTCTTTCTGTGTCTGTCTCGTTTGCTTCTGCCTCATTCCATCTTTCTCAGTCTCTGCTTCTGTCTATTTGCCTCTTTGTCTCTGTCTCTGTCTTTCTTTCCATATCAAGTAGCTAGGTAGTATAGTGGATAGTCTTGACTTTGGAGTTAGGAAGATGTGAATTCTAATCCTGCCTCACATACTTACTGGTCATGTGACACTGGACTAGTCACTTAACCTCCCTCAGCCTCAATTTTCTTATGTGTCAAATGAGGATAAAAATACCATCTCCCTCACAGTTCTGTTGTGAAGTTCCAGTGATACCATATATTAAAGTGCTTTGTGAACCTACCAGCACTATGTAAATAGGAGCTATTATTTTTTGTCTGAGTCTTTCTAATTATCTCTACCTCTTTGTAGCTCCATCTTTATGTCTCTATCAGGAGTCAACGTGGTATAATAGAAAGCAGGCTCAATTTTTGAGCCTGAGAACTGGTGAGTGTTCAAATTCCAGCTCTACTATTACTGTCTGTGTGATGTTGGCCAAGTCTATCACCACTCTGTGCCTCAGTTTCCTCCCTCTGCAATGTGAAGGGATAGGTACACTATAACCCTGTGATCTGTCAGTGTCTCTACTTGTGTCTCTATTGCTCATATCCCTCTGTGAGTGCTGGAAACACTTAGCAGCTAGAGGTAAAACATAGCCTCCGTGAGTAAACCAGCTATCTCATTTCTTATATTCCCCTTAGAGTTCAAAGATATTCCTCACCTACATTTTTAAGCCCAATAATCAGGCAGAGAATTCTACTCTGGTTTTATGTTCCCTATGAGCTGAAGGAAAAATTTTAGCTAAAATGTCTACATCTAAGAAATAAAACTTGGTGGGGTAGGAAAAGTATAATTGCTGTCTCCAAAGGTCAGCTGAACAGAAGACGTAGTAGGTTTATACTGGTGGCTCTAGCGGACATAATGAATTAGCAAGTAGATGGTATAGGGAGGCAGATTCTAGCTCACTATGAGGAAGGAGGGTCTAAAGTGGAATGCTTTGCCTTGTTAAGTAATGAGCTTGCTGTCACTGGAAGTATTCGAGTATCAGCTGGATGACTACCTACTCGAGATTTAGAATGGATTTCTGAATTTAGAAGGAATTTGGAGATGACTTTGAAGTCCCCTTTTAGCTGTGAATGGCTTTGTCCAATGATAATGGCTTTGGTTGAAAAGTCTGGAAAGACTAAGGTCATTTATAATATGACTGCTTCTTATCACATTGTAAAACCAGGGAATGTATTTGGGTTTTATGAAAAGATTTGGGTGACAAGATGGGAATTACCAGGTCCTGTTAGGCTTGGTCAAGATGTGGATATTGAGTGGGTCTGCCCAGGAGTAAAGGGTTTGTGATGAGTGGTGATTGATGAGTGAAGTTGTTGTTGTTATTGTTGTTCATTTCATTCTTGAAGAAGACCAATGACATGATGAGGTGATGTCTTCACTTTCGAGTGAATTAGATTTAAGTGAGTCGGAGCTTTGTAAAATCATCAGCCTCAATCTCTCCTCCAGTCATCAAAGGGAGGAGAAGGGAGGGAGGTCATAGTCACAGGAGGTGATGGCCGCAGGCCACAGAAGGCAGTGGAGAACCCCAGACAAGTGTTCTTCGTGCCCTTGGGCACTTGTGCCAAATCACTTCCCTCTCTCATGTAAAGTGAGAGAGTTAGACCATAGATTCCCTAAGGTGTCTCCCAATTCTGATATTCTGTGTTCCAAGGACTTTCTCAGTTCTTACATTCTCTGTTCTTAGATCCCTTGTAGTTCTGTGTATAATTTTGTCCTGAGTGTCCCCACACCACCCTCCAGCACTGGTGTAGTAGCAAAAACATTGGCATTAGAATCAGAAAACTAGGGTCTGAGCCTTAGGCTCTGGCCTAACCTCAGCTTCCTTACATGGGAATAAAGAATAATGCTTTTTCCATCTGCCTCACAGGCTTGTGGGAAAAAATTGTGAAATGGAAGGTATCATAAGGTAAGCTAGTAGTAATTAGTAGTAGTAGTAGTAGTAGTAGTAGTAGTATAGCAGGAGGAAAAAGAGGAAAGGATTTGAGAGGAGGCAGAGGTCATCAGGAAAAGCTCTGTGAGGATCTGGGAGTTGACCTGGGGAGTGATAGATGGGTAGGAATTGAGTTACATATTTATTATAAATCCTTCTGAATGAAACCTGTGAGTTACTTTAAACTCTAATAGCTTTAAATTTCACTAAGACTTTGGGGACATCCTCTACATACCTTAGAACACCTGTGATCTCATCACTCTGGGCTCTACCTTCAATAGTAATGAATTCATCCCCTCTTATCCTGAGCATTTCTTTGTATGGTGTGGTAGGTTATAACCTACTGTAGATCCTCCAGAGAGGAGCTACCCAATAGGCCAAGGGGAGACACCTTCCTCCAGTTTTCTTGGGTATCACTTTAGGCACTGTCCTTGTATTATATCTCACTCTGACTCCATAACCCATCCGCTTCTCTTTCCAGGCCCTATAAGTCCTTGAGGATGAATAGTTCTCATGCCACTTCCCTCTCATAAATCCTTGTTGAGAATAAACATTAGCCTCCCTCCACCAACCCTACACATAGTAGGTGATTAATAAATGCTTGTTATTGTATAGCTGTGAACTAGTAGTAGTAATAGTAGTAATAGAATTTGAGTTTGGTGCTCTGCTCCTCAGTTCTGAGCCCCTGCAGCCATAGTTTTCTGGTCATGTTCCTAAGTGGTAAAAAATGAGTTTTTCATTAGCAGATGTCAAAAGCCCTTGGTTGGGGTGTGAGCCAAATTGGATTCTTGGCACTTCTTAAAAAACTCACTTCTATTTACACAAAGCGATGCAGAGTGAAGAAAACAGAACCAGAAAAACAATAGCATGCTGACTACAAATTGTGTAGAAATTAGTAAAATGTCATTAGAATGTAAGCTCTTTGAGGGCAGGAATTATTTGTGTTTCTATTCTATCTTTGTACTTTGCACAACAAAGGCACAGAAGTGGCGCTTAATCAAGGCTTCTGGTTTTATTGACATCATCATCATCATTTTCACAGCTAATAAAGTCATCGTGATTCTGTGGGAAGAATACTGGCTCTGAAGTCAGAAAAACTGGGTTCAAATCCTGTCCCTGACCCTGACTGAATGATTGGACAAATCATTTAACCTCCTTTGGCCTCAATTTCCTCATTTATAAAGTAAGAAGGTTGGACTGGATGACTTTCTGGCTGTGTCAAGAGTTCCTAATCTAGGGTCTATGAGTTTAAAAAAAAAAATTTATAACAGTACTTCACTGTAATTGTCCTCCTTCATAATCTGTGTGCTTTCCTTTATTTAAAAAATATTGCTCTTTCAAGGGGTCCATAGGCTTCACCAGACTGCCAGAGGGGTCCATGGCATAGGAAAGGTTACCCATGCTTCTATAAGAAAGACAACTGTGTTGTGTTATAGGATAGAGAGTCATACAAAGTGTACTCCTCGATGCTAGGTGTGTTACCCTGAGCAAGTTAACCTTCACATGCCTCCGTGCCAAATTCTCTAGGAGTTACCCACCCTATCAAAGATGTAATTGGGATCTTCAATCTGAAATAGTGGAGAATATTTCCATGCTGGGAGTTCTCACCCCCTAACAAAAATCACAGATCCTTTGTGTGTTTATATAATAACAGCCAGAAAGAAAGAAAGGAAGGAAGGAAGGAAGGAAGGAAGGAAGGAAGGAAGGAAGGAAGGAAGGAAGAAAAGAAGGAAGGAAGGAAGGGAGAAAAGGAAGGAAGAAATGATAGAGGGCAAAGAGGAGGGAAGATACGCAAAAAAGAGATGAGAAAAGAAGCAAGTTATTATTGTCATGATTTTGTTAAAGTCATAATCATTTTTAACAAATTGTAAATAGCTCAAAGCTTACGGCTTTACATATAACCCTGTTTAGTGTGTTCTATTTATTTGAATGTTTGTTTCTGATGATGGTTATTAATTTAGGATAAAACATGTTTTTAAACCTACATAAAAAAACCCCTTTCCTCCCAGCCCCTTGGATGGATGAAGCTGTTATTGGCCCTGGTGTAGACCCAGCCTTCAGTGTGCTGTGTGCTTGGTGACAGATTAGCCTGCTGGGGCCAGGAGAGCTGGAGAGAAGATAGAAGCCTTAATGGGGCTGACAGCTGCCAGCAAGCCTCCATTAGTGCAGGCAGTAAGAACATGGACATTTTACTGAGAAACAGGTGGTCACTAGTTGACTGCTCCACCAGGAAAGGACACAGGGTAGCTCTGTCTGGCCCTGATCAAGAGCGAGCCTGGCTGCCCCTGCCTACCAGCCGTGCCCTCACCCTCACCCTCCCTCGTCTTTTTTCTGCACCCAGGAACAGAGTGAAAAAAAAGAAAAGAGAAATGTGGACTTTTTGTGCTGAGTGAAAGGCCATCCAGCAGCATCTGGGTATGCAATTGCCTCCTTGTCAGATTATACAGGAATGGAGAGCAGCATTAGAGAATCAAATGAGAAAGAGATGGCAGGACTCAGCCCTGTAAATAGAAAACAGATTAGCAGCGTGGCGACTGCGATGAGCATAGGTTGGCTCCTTGTGGCGGCTGCCATCCATTAATAGACAGGGGGTGAGGAGGGTGAGGCCGGCGGGTGAGAGGCCCTGCCCTCTAATGTATGGTGGGCCAAAAGGCCTTGATTAAGCGCTGTCTGGCATCTGAGTTCTCTCCATCGGAGAGGATTAGCAGACATAGGAGATGGGGACGGCTGTTTGTGTAAGCCTTTCAGATAGTGAATAGCTGTAACAGGCTCTGCTTGTAATCAGGACAAGTTGAGAGGGGGAGGGGAGGGCGAGGGGAGGGGGAGGCAGAATTCAGGGCTGGGGCTGGGGACCATGAATGCTTTGATAGTCATGGGATCATAGTCCAATAAATACACCCGGCTAACAAGCTGTTAGGGGACCAGAACACACCTGTTTTCAGCTTTGTGAATAGCTCTTGTTTGTTTTTTTAAATCTAGGGACTTCTGGGAAGGCAAATAGGAGCAAATCAGGTAGTGGAACTGCCTGCCGGTCTAATTGTCAGGGGTCCAGGGGATTCATATCATAGAGTCAAAGACTGTTAGGACTGGAAAGGACTTCAGAGCTAAACTGATTCAAGTTCCTCATTTTACAGATGAGGAAACTGAGACCAAGAGAGGGGAAATGATTGACCCTAGGTCACTCTAGGTAGTAAGTAACAGAACCAGGATGCAAACTACTGTATTCTGACTCTTTCCACAACTGACCACAGGTGACTCAGGCCATCTAGGTCTTTCCTGAGCTTTTTTTCCTTTCCTCCTGTCCCCTCTGTAGTGACAAAATGAGCATCACATTCTTCCTTTCATAGAAATCTCCAGAGAAGATGCAAAAGTCATGGCCCTTGTAACAGAGGGACCCTGTTCAGGTTTGCCCTTCCTGATGGGTTATACAGACCGTGGTCAGCCATAGCCTACCAGGTTCTAATTCAACATGTGTAATTTTTGAGTATTCTGAACTTGCAGTTTCCAGGTGACCTGCCTCATTTGGAAGGTCCAGAAGTCCCATTAGAGTACCTACTGATGACCAGAGATGGTATCAGTGACCATGGGAATGGTGCTGGCCACAACAAAGAGAGTGTAGATTGAAGTGAAAAGAGAGTCGCCTAAGGATAGTGACAGCTTCAAGGGGCAAGATCCTTGAGACAGAGAGAATTGCCATTGTGGACTCCATGGAGACCCCAACACTTGGAAGACAGCCAAGAGCTACACATAAAGGAAACTTCATGAGAACTTTACGAAAGGAGGATAGTACTTCTAGCAGCCAGGAGATATAAGGCACTTCATGTGTTATTGCATGTGTGCCTCATTCCTATTAATATTTATGGTATTTAAACTTGACCCCATTCTCCCCAGGGATCTTATGTACATACACTGGGGAGAGGAGAGGGAATATCTCTGTAATTCCCCATTTTGGTAAATTGTTGTTTAGTCATTTCAGCTGTGTCCAACTCTTCATGAACCCATTTGGGCTTTTTTATTTTTTTTTTTGGCAAAGATACTGAAATGGTTTGCCATTTCCTTCTCCAGCTCATTTTACAGATGAGGAAACTGAGGCAAACAGGGTTAAGTGACTTGACCAGGGTCCTTTGCTAAAAAGTCAATAGAGTAATGGATGATTGATAATAAGGAATACACTAGTAGGGGCTAAGAGACTACAGTATTAAAAGCCATAATGCCTCAGGGTTATCCCTAGAACCTTGAGTAGACCGTAGGCAGCTGTGGCATGGGCACTCAGCCTACCAATGTGAGTACAAATAGAGGAAGTAGCCCTGGAGGTATTGCAACACCCTTCTATAGGCATGACCATTCCAGTGACCATTGATACTATCCCTGCTCATTAGCAAGATTTCTAATGGGACCTCTGGATCTTCCAAAATCGCTGAGTCACTTAGGTGACTCCCATCTTGGATATTTTTGCCTAAAAGTCAGAAAGAATGAACAAAAAAGAAACAAAGGTGCCATGTATTCCTGGACACATGGCAGCTGAGTAGGAGATAAGACAGCTGTCCTTCCTCCCATCTAGAAGCTCAGAACAGCCTTCCTCACTCAAAGAGCTGGAAGGTTGGATTGGTCACCCCTTTTTGTATGCACATTCATTTCCAACTTAGCTCCTTCAGAGCCCTTGGTTCTTCCAGGTCAATTAGGTGATTTTTTTGTCATCATTTAGTACCAGCCCCTCAGTCACACATGGCTAGAAACAGGTTTCCAGACTCATATGTTGACTTGTAACCTGGAAGAGATTTTCCATGCATGCTCTGTATAGCCCACCAGGAAGGACAGATCCAATAAGCATGCTCCCTTCCTCCACTGCATACTCAAGTCACATTGGAAAGAGTACCTACCTGGATGAAGAAAAAGCAACAGATCCTAAGATCTAATCACAATCATGGAGAATCATATAATATTTTAAGGTTTGCTAATCACTATATATATCATCTCATTTGGTCCTGATGACAAACCCCATGAGATCACTATCCCTAGATAGTTTTTTCACTTGACAGAAGAGAAAATTAAAGGGAGGGAGATGAAGTGATTTATCTGGGGTTATATATCTAGTAAAGGCCCAAAATAGAATTTAAACCTATGCTGCCTCTTAGAACCCAGCTCCATTTTGGTGCCTCTAGGGGTACAAACCTATTGGGATTTAGAACATGGGTGGTGAAAAGTTCCATGGTCAGTTAGTCCCCCGTGATTGGCCACTCATTGGCTCTGGGTGTTATTTGTGCTACTTCTCCAGGCCCTCTTTTCCTTCCCTCCCCAGAGCTGCTGGTGCAAATCTGGAACCCACTCTGGCAAGATCTGCCCCAAGTGATTGGGGCAGCCAAGGTGCTGGAGTCAGAGAATCTCCCAGACCTGAAATAGAACCTTAAGGCTGCTACAGACTCATACAGGGAGAGAGTGATTGAGGATGAGAATGAGGATGAGGATGAGGAGGATGATGATGATGATGATAATGATAACTAACATTCATGTAACACCTACTATGTGCCAGGCACTGTTCTGAGCACTTTACAATTATTATCTCATCTGATCCTCACAACAACCCTGGAAGGCAGGTCGAGCACTAGACCTGAAGGCAGGAAGGCCCAAGTTCAAATCTAGACTCAGATATTTACTAGCTATGTGACCTTGGGCAAATCACATAGCCTCAGTTTGCCCCAGTTTCCTAAACTGTAAAATGGGGATAATAATAGCACCCATCTCCCAGGGTAGTTATGATCAAATGAGATAATATTTGTAAAATGCTTAGCATAGTATCTGGCACATAGTAGGCTCTATATAAATGCTAGTTATGATGATGATATACCTACTGTGGGCCAGGCACTACCCTATGTGCTCCAGATAGGAAGAAAAGCAAAACACCATCCCTGCCCTCATGGGTAACTAGTTCAGCATTATGCCACAGTGAGTAGAGGGGGGAGGGGGGAATTTGAAATTCAGAAGACCTAGGTTCAAATCCTGTCTCAGACAATTAGTAGCTATGTGACCCTGGGCACAATCCCTAACTTTTCTGAGCCCCAATTTCATCCTCTGTAAAATGAGGAGGTTCACACAGGTGATCTGTAAGATCTCTTCTAGCTCTGAATCTGCAGTCTTATGATCTGATCCAGATTAAAAGGAGGATAATAATAGCATCTGTTTCATGTGAAGCACTTTGTGCATGGCAGAACTCAAAGCCTGCTCTTCTGGGTTCCAAGGCCAACTCTTGGGCCTCCAACCAAAGAGCATCTCCTCCTGATTCCCAGTGCCTGGGTTGGTAATGACCTTCGCCCTAGGCCCTCATGTAGGCTCTTGTTTGGTAGATTTCTGTTGTACTCATGTAATGTTGCCTGCTGCCTTAGCTGTTAGAGTGTAAGCTGCCTGAGGGGCAGTGATCTATGTCTTTTCAGGCAGCCAGATGGTGCTGTAGATAGGGGTTTGGACCTAGAGTCAGGAACTCCTGAGTTAAATCCAAACTCAGACACTGACTAGCTGTGTGACCCTGGGCAAGTCACTTAACCACTATCTGCCTCAGTTTCCTCATATGTAAAAAATAGGGATAATAATAGCACCTCCCTCCAAGGGTTATGGTGAAGATCTAATAAGATAATATTTATAAAGCACTTTGCAAACCTTGAAGGGCTATAGAAATACATCATCATCATCATCATCATCATTTTCCAAAGTCAGTCATCAATCATTTATTAAGCACTTACTATGTGCCACAAACTATGTAAAGGGGTAATGGTTTATATAAAGTTTGTCTGTCTCCCCGCCCCCTCTACAGGCAAACAATAGGCACTCGAAAAATGTTTGCTAAATTGTATTCAGGGGGACTGCTGCCATAATTCTTTATACCTGGAAGTCACAGAAAAATAGCCCCCAAACCTGTAGGAGATTGGATATGCATGAAGAAAAGCATGATCAGAAAGATAAAGTGAACATTTCCCACCTTCATTAATATTATTCAACTGATATTCCCTAAGCACCTGCTAGCTGCCTGGTACTGTTAGAAGCCCAGGAGACAACATGGCAAAAGTCCTTGATGTGAAGTCAGGAGACCCAGCTTTAAAAAAAAAAAAAAAGAACCTACCTGCAGGTACTTATTAACTGTACATATTTCCATAGGCATTTAATTTATCAGAGCCTCAGTTTCTTCATCTGTAAAATTGGGATAATCAATCAATACACATTTATTAGGCTCTTCCTATATACCAGGCACAGTGCTAAGTACTAGGGATACAAAAAGAGGCAAATGATAGTCCTTGCCCTCAAGGAGCTTATAATCTAATGGGGGAGGTGACATGAAAACAAATATATACAAAACAGGATAAATAGGAAATAATTAAGAGAGGGAAGGAACTAGAATTAAGAGGGGTTGGGAAAGGCTTCCTATAGAAGGTGGGATTTGAATTGAAACTTAGTCAGAGAAGCCAGGGGGCAGAGAGGAGGAGGGAGAGTGCTCCAGGCATGGAGGACAGCCAGAGAAAATACCCAGAGGTGAGAGATGGGACATCTTGTTCTTGGAACAGCCAGGAGGCCAGGGTCACTGGATCAAAGAGGACATAGTGGGGAGTGAGGTGTAAGAAGACCGGAAAGGTAGGAGGGGGAGCGGCTTATGAAGGGCTTTGAAAGCCAAACACAGAGTTTTGTATTTGATCCTGGAGGCAATGGGGAGCCTCTGTGTTCTTGACCCTCCTGGGATGTTGTGAAGAAAATGTTTGTCGACCATGAATGACTGTGGAAATGTTGTTATTTGTGAGGTACAGAAGTATAAGACAGGGTCCCTGACCTCAAAGAGTTCTGTGTCTATTTGGGGTAATTAAGGCATGGCAAACAAAAAGAGGAGCAGAGGGCTTAGAAATAGCACAGTCCAACCCCCTGATGTTCAAGTTGAAGAAACTAAAATCCAGATAAGGGCATATGGTAATAAGTCAGCTGGGCAGGACTCACATCCAGGGCTTCTTAATTCAATTCACATCTGTTAAGCACCTACTGTGTGCGAAGCACCATGCTCAGCAATACAAAGATGAAAGAAGGGCACAGTCCCTGCTCTCAGGCAGTTTTCCTAGGATCACAGATCTAGAACTGAAGAGACCGCAAAAAACTTTTAAGCCAGTCAGTCTGAAATAAGCATGTATTAAGCACCTACGGTGTACCACTTGCCATGCTAACTACTGTGATACCAAGAAAGACAAAAAACAGTCCCTGCTATCAAGGACCTCACAATCTCCTCTTTATAATCCAGGACACTGAGGCAACAGATAGTAAAGGTCAGAAGCAGGATTTAAACTTGGGTTCTTGGACTCCAAAACCATTGCCTCCCCCTCTCTTGCAATCTGATGGGGATTTAGTGCTTTCCCCACCTCCCCCACAGATTATTGTGTGTGTAATTATCTGTGTACCTGTTATTCCCTCTCCCCAGGAGAATGTAAGTCCTTGTGGGAAGGGACTGTTTGCCCGATGTTTCCCTAGGACCTAGGCCAGTGTTTAGCACATTGTAGCAGTTTCATAAATGCTTTCTGGATTGGATTAAGAGCTTCCTTTAAGTTCCAACTAAAATCCCACCGTCCATAGGAAGCCTTTCCTTTGTTGTTTGTTGTTGAGCCGTTTTTCAGTTGTGTCCAACTTTTTGTGACCCCATATGGGGTTTTCTTGACAAAGATACTGGAATGGTTTGTTATTTGCTATTTCTTTCTCCAGCTCATTTTACAGATAAGGAAACTGAGGCAAACACGGTTCAGTGACTTACCCAGGGTCACACAGCTAGTCAGTGTCTGCGGCCAGATTTGAACTCTGGATAATGAGTCTTCCTGACTGCAGGATTGGCACTCTATTCACCCCTTTTAATTCCAGTGCTTTCCTTCTTTTAATTATTTCCTAGTTATCCTGTATGTAGCTTCTTTTGTACATATCTGTTTGCATGTTGTCTCTCCATTTAGACTGTAAGCTCCTTGAGGGAAGGAACCATTTTTTGCCTTTTTTTGTTCCCCCTGTGCTTACTGGCACATAGTCGGTACTTAATAAATGCTTACTGAATGAATGAATAAAAAATGAATAAAAAAAAATCTACTATATCACATTACAATCCAAGTCAGGGGCTGATAAGTGAGTGTATAGGAATTCAGAGGAAGAGGAGATCAATGGAGGCATGGAGCATATGGTAGGTAGGGAGGCTACCCTGCCTTGCCTGGTTTTTGTTTTGTTCTGGGTTTTGGGGTTTTTTTCCCCTTCCCCTGTGGTCCTCAGGGCTTATAGACCACTAATTCTCAACTATTCCAGCAGAACAGCCTGGAAAATAATATGCAAATGAATGCACTGTCATGCCTGGTTTCCTGACTCCACTGGTCTCCAGAGGAGTTCCTCTGCATGACTCCCTCCAGTTCAGCAAGAGTATCTCCTGGGGTCAGGGGGTTTTCAAACAATTCTGGAAACAACAGATTCGTGGGTCAGTAGAGTTGTCCTAAATTCAAGGCTCTGCCCTTTGTTTATAGATACTGAATGTGAGCTCAGGCAAATGACGTGCCCTGTGTTTCTTGTAATATAGTGAGCCTTAACTCGGGAAACCTGGGTTCAAATCCTGGCTCTCTTCCTAACCTATCTGAACTTGGACAAATCCCTCGTCCTCTCTGAGTATCTGTTTCCTTTTAAAAATTAAATGTCCTATTAAAAACTTAATATTGAACATCAATCCAACTTAGTAACTGCTTACCTTTAAAAAGGTAAGCATTTCAATGCCTAATCATCTTCATTATTTAGTAACTTCCTCTGAGTCTTCATTAGGTTTATATGTGTGTGTATATATATATATACATACATATATATGTGTGTGCATGTGTGTGTGCTCGTATATATTTGTGTGTATTTATGTATGTGTTTGTGTGTGTTTGTATATATGTGTATGTATATATACATACATATATACACACACAAAAAATTATGCCTTCGTTCTCATTCACTTTTCCTCTTATGCAACAGTAGTTAGTGTGTGGTTTATTTTACTGGTTCTGCTTTGTTTCCACTTTTCATCATTTTGTAAAGAACTTTTGCTTGTATTTCCCATATGAGCCTCAGTTTTTATCTTTAAAGTAGTTCTAACTTCTGCCTCCAAGGACTTGTCAGTAAGAAAGTACTTTGGAACCCAAAGAGCTTTAAGTCTTAGGAAAGGCCCTGGAAGGGGGGAAAAAAATCACAATTTGTGAAATATTTTTTAAATTAAAAATAAATCTTTTTGTCTGGAATGAATATTGCTATTGGCCTTCAAATTGGACCCAGAATTGCATAGGAATAAGAAAATAGGCCTCAGGAAATTGCCAAGTCTATATAAAGACACAGCTTCTCCCTAAAACAAGACCCCACCCTTTTTGAACAATATTCTTCTGTTGTTGTTTGAATATGAGACACAGAATAGAATCATGTGACCCTGGGCAAGTACTTAACGCCATTGCCTAGCAAAAAAAAAAAAAAGGAATAGAATCTTCAAAAAATTGAAAATGAGTAGCACAAAATATTTGTAGCAGCACATTTTATGATGGCAAAGAACTGGAAACATTGATTGGGACACAGCTTAACATAAGTGGTACATAAATTAATGGAATGTTACTCTGTTGCAAGGAAAGACAAACTTAATGAATTCATCATTGAACTGATACAAAGTGAACTAAACAGAACCAGGAAAACTGCACAGTGAGCACAACAATGTAAATGGAAAGAATGACAAAACAATTGAAAACATATGTTGCTAAATTATAAAGAACAATCATGGTCCCAAAGAGAAATTATAAAAAAAAACAACCCATCTCCCCCTTCCCCTTTATGGAGGTAAGGGTCCATAGAAAATTGCATAGAACATTAGGGTTTTTTTTCCCCTTTATTGATTGGGTTTTTTCTCTTTAAGGAAATTCTTTATAATAAGAAATGGCTTTCTTGGAGGGAAGAGAGGGAAGAATGAAGGGAAAAGTTAGGCAATGTAAAAACAAAACACATCAATGAAATCTGTTTAAAAAAAAAAAAAGAGGAAATGAGTATCACACAGGGGCAATGGAAAGGCACATAGTAGTAGGAGTGGGTAGAGTGGAACCAAGAGGAGAAGCGGTATAAAGATTGTCATTGAAGAAATGTACAAACAAATAAAGAGGGGTTGATTATGTAGCAAGGAAAATGACAGCCCATGTACTTCTCTAAGATGTAAGGAATTCAAGAAAGTCTCCCAGTATGTTGAATAGACTCCTTTTGGCAGATATTCAGGATATGAGCAACAGCCACATGGCATGGGCAGATAGGAAATTCGAATTGTTGGACCCCGACATCAATTAGATCACAGATCCATTTGAATATATAAGTATCTGACCTGGAGGGCCAATTCTAGTTTTGTCACTCAGTGACAGTAGGATTTGGGGCATCATATTACCTCACTGGGCCTCAGTTTCTTCATGTATAAAATGGATCTATAGAAATTTCCTTCTAGCCTTAAAGCTTATAATCCTGTGACCATGGGTATTCTTGGTACCCAGAGCCCCTAGATAGCTCAGGCTGATATGATTTGAGTTAGCTTGGACCAAATCCACCAGCAGAAAGGTAGAACTGGAAAGAGAGTGTCAGACCTTAGGTGACTTTGATGTTGTAGATCAAGCCCTCGTTTGGGAGTCAGACCTGAGTTATAATCTGTCTCCCTTACTGATTAGCTTTTTATGACCTTGGACAAATCACTCCCCACCCCTCCCGTGGGCCTAAGTTTCTCCCCTTTAAAAAATAAGAAAAAGCATGGATTAGAGATAAAGTTCCTTTCAAGAAAAAGTCTATTTGAGAGAAGTTAATCACAGGATCTTAGAAGACTAAAGGAAAAATGAAGGTATTTTCAAAGAGTCCTTTCCCCATATTCAAGTCTGAAATTCACAAAAACAAAGAGGGCATGGGGAGAAAGTCACAGAGAGAAGGATAAGAAACTGCAAACATCTTTGCCGATTCAATTTTATTTTTTCAATGAACAAAATGGATTTTTCCTCCCTTCCTCCCCACCCACACTAGGGGGAGGGGAGAAGAAAGAAAATACCATAATCAAGCAAAATAGATCTTTTCCATTCTCAAAGGGAAGGCATGTAATGGGGAGGGGGGCAGCTTCTATCATAGCTCCACTTGAAGAAGGTGATGGAATTCTCTCAGTAGGGCACTCTGGACGTGGAATTCAGTACAGGATATCAAACATGGTAACCTGATAACTATGTGGGGTGGCTTGGCTCAACTATTGGGGTTTTTTTCTGAAACAGAGTTCAATGGTGGGGGAATAGATAAAGGGGAAAGATATGATGTAAAAACAAAGGGCAACAGTAAAACTAAAACAGCAACAAAAATGAGGTAAGGAGCCCTGGATTGGGTAGCAGAAAATCTAGGTTCAAATCCTCATTCTCCCACTTGTTATTCATGTAAATTATTTCTCCTTTTTGACTCAGTTTCCTCACCTGTAAAATCCAGGAGCTGAACTAGTTCCTTCCAGCTCCAAATCCAGTTGTCTAAGTCATAAAGAGAGTAGTGCCCATAAGGTGGGGAGTAGGGGTAGGGTTAAAGCTATCTGTCAGGCAAGATTGAGCAGCGGGCAGACTCACTGAAATCACGCAGTTTTAAAACCTCTTGGGGACCACCTGGGTATTTTTTTTTTGTCATTTATAACAAAATATCCATGGGTGGTGTTACTTTTCTTCATTACAGGCACAAGATGCTGTAATTTCCTTTTCTGCCTCCACTCTGGCTCTGAATCCCCCAGGAACCCAATAACAATGCAGAGCATTGTTTCCCAGAGAGATGCTCCCAGGATCCACATCAGGATGCCACATCAGAACTGGGATGTGGCAGGGAGGGCATTGCAGAGGGGTGGGTGGATAGGGTCCTTAGGACGCTCAGCTGAGCAAGACTGAGCTGAGCTCACTTTAGTGAGCCTGGGTGTCAGTCACCACCCCTTCCAACTTCCCCTGTTGGATAGAATATCTTCCCACTCAATCTGTGTTCACAAGGGCAGGAAGGGAGCTGATAGAGCTGACCTTTGAGAAAACAGTTGGTCCTTCTGGGGCCATACTTGTCCAGTTCTTTTTTTCTCACTTGGCTGTATCATCCTTCTCAAGAATTAAATTACTTCTTCTAAGTTTGCCTTTAAGGACTATAAATATGAATTGTCCTGTGTTTCCCCCCCTCCCTCTTGGTGGGCTAAATTTGTTGTCCTGTAGGGTAAGATAAGAGAAGATCTGTAGATTGGTTTCATTGGTCTGGGACCTATCAAAATGGATAAAGTGGACTTCTGCATTATTCATTCATTTAATTTATTCAGCAAAAAAAAGAATAATAAGCAAGAAGGACCAGGATTTTGAAACACCTCAAAGGACCAAGCAATTTTTTCATCAGTTGACACACCTAGTGATTATTAAATTCCTACAAAGTCCGAAGTATAGGGGATACACAGATTTTTTTTTTAACAGTCCCAGTTCCTCCTCAGGGCACTTCCATTCTACCAGGCAGCAGAATGGTTTGGTGAAAGAGCCCTACAGGTATAGCAGAAGTCCTGAGGTCTGGGTTTGAATCTTGGCTCTGCTGCTTACTATCTTTAGGCACAAATTTGGGCAAATCGCATGACCTCAATAGGCCTAAATTTCTTCACCTATAAAGGGGAGGGAGGTGGGGGAGGGGGTGGATTGTATGCTTTCTAAGGCCCCTCTAGCTTTGACACTCAGTCTTTCTATAATTAGCCTTTGCAAAGTTGAGAAGCTGACTCAGACATGTGTGGAAGTCTTTGATTGCCAGAGATCTCTGAGTAGAGAGATGTTCAGCTAGTTCTATTAAGGAGCAAAACATAGGCAACAGAAATGTCACAGCTGGAAGGAGCCTTAGCATGTCAGCGTCAGAACTTAAAACCTTAGAACACAATGCCAGACCTGGGAGGAACTCTAGAATATAGAATGTCAGAGCTGAAAGGAGACTTAGAATATAGAATGTCACAGCTGAGAGGGTCCTTAAAACACAGAATGTCAGAGTCAGAAGGAAGGGATCTTAGAACACAGCTTGGAGGGAGCCCAGAACAGAGATTGTTAGAGCTGGGAGAGATCCTAGAACA
>NW_020945064.1:12149517-12172385 GCF_900497805.2 Vombatus ursinus | reverse complement strand
AGAGCTGGGAGAGATCCTAGAACAGAGAATGTCAGAGCTGGGAGGACCCTTAGAACACAGAGTATGAGAGCTAGGAGGACCCTTAGAACAGAGAATGTCAGAGATGGGAGAGAGGGACCTTAGAACACAACTGGGAGAGACCCCAGAACAGAGAATGTCGGAGTTATGAGGACCTTAGAACATAGAATGTCAGAGCTGAGAGGGACCTTATTATAAACAGAGAATATTAAAGTTGGAAGGAACCATAGAGACCCTGCAGACCAGAGATTTCTTCCAAGCCTCCCGCATAGTTAAGGACCTTCACTGGTTTTCTGTCCCTTGGATTCTATGCCTGTGTTTCTTATTGGGCCGTTAGGCTCATTACACCGATGACCTGAGTCTGACACAAAGCAACAGCCCTTCTGAGAAGCAAAGCTGTTATCCGTAATCACTAGGGATCAATGGTGATCTGTGCAGAGATGGATGGAAGCTCTCTGGGGAACTGCTGGGGGATGGAGGGGATGTGGCTGGTTTGGGGGATAACAGGCACCAGAGACAGTATTTCAGGGCTGGCTCAGTGGCCAGCCTGGGGTGGGCGGGGACTCCATCTCAGGGGCTAGTTGAGTAGGCCGGGCCAGGCGGCCATCAGGCCACCCCTGTGCCACCCCTCTCTCACATCTCCAAGGATGAAGAAGGCCTACTGACCCAGGCAGTGTTTCTCCTAATTAGGGCCAATTAAAATCATGTAGTTGGTGGGTTGTTTAAGAGGTAGGCAAATGCCTACTGAAACCTTTAAAAAAATTTTTTTAAAAATTAAACTCAGTGAATTTTTAATAGCTGTTCTCTCCTGACACACAGTGAGGAGCCATCTGGCAAACACACAAGCCCAGGGAAGCTTTAGTGCTTAGAGGAGGAGGGGAAGGAGTTGCCATGGCCTCCCCACTGCCAACAGCACAGGAGGAAGGACCCCATAAAGCCCTTCTTTCTTGGACCCAGGAAGAGGGAGAGTGTACAGTAGAATAACAATAATAATGAGACAAGCTAGCATCTATATATCTCTTTAAGCTCTTTACATGTATTACCTCATGTCATCTTCCTTGCAACCCCAAGAGGTAGATACTATTATTATTATTATTGCCATTTTCCAGTTGTGAAAACTAAGACTTAGAGGGATTAATTAGTTTGTCCAGGGTCACATAGCCAAGTTAAATGTCTGAGGCAGCATTTGAACTCAGGTCTTCCCTATTCCAAATCCAGCACTCTATCCAATAATAGCTAGGTGGCTCAGTGGATAGAGTCCTGGACATGAAGTCAGAAAGACCTAAATTCAAATCCTACCTTCAACATTTATTAACCCAGTGACCCCCTGGGCAAGTTACAAACTCTGTCTGCCTCAGTTTCCTCATCTATAAAATGGGAATACCAAAAGCACCTACCTCTCAGGGTCAGTGTGAGGACCAGCTGGGAAATCATGTAATGTTCTCTTTAAATCTGATTCGATAAATGCAGGTTCTCATTCATAACTCCTCCTCCTATCATGCGTTAAAGATTGTGAAGCACATTTCACTTCACAGCCACCCTGGGAAGCAGAGAGTTGCAAGTCTAATTAGTCTTATTTTACCTAAAGGGAAACTGAGGCAAGAAAGGTGAAGTAACTTAGCTAGGGTCACCGTAACTGTTGTTGAGTCTCTTTTTAGTTTTGAAAGAAGTGAGAGAAAGAGACATGAAGGGGGAGATAGAGAAAGAAGTGAGGAATGGAGGTGGGAATAGAATGCCTTCCAGGAATGGCAGGACCACCTGTGAAAAGGCATAGAGAAGGAAGACAGACAATAGAGTATGGGGGTGGGGGAGGGGCGCTGAGGCAGGGTGTCCCAAAAGTCTTAGTTCCCTGCTATCAGAATCTTGAGCAGCACTAAGACTTTTGGGACACCTTGTATAATAAGCTGAGAAAGGTAGGTTGGAGATGGGGCTTTAAATGCCAAACAAAAGGAGTTTGTACTAGATTCTAAAGGTAATAGGAAGCCACTGGGGTTTATTTTTTGTTTACTGTACCAATAAAAAAGAAGAAGAGAATCATAGAATGTCACATCTGGAAGAGAAAAAAAAAAGATTGTGTTTGGCGGGATGGCACTGTCATTGGAAAAACTACCAGGGAAATTTCAGAGAGATTCATTGATTATGGGAGTTGTTTTTCAGTCATGTCCGACTCTTTGTGACCCCATTTGGGGTTTTCTTAGCAAAGATACTGGAGTGGTTTGCCATTTCCTTCTTCAGCTGATTTGACAGATGAGGAAACTGAGGCAAACAGGGTGAATTGACTTGCCCAGGTCACATAAGTAGTAAATGTCTGAAGAGGGATTTGAACTCAAGAAGACGAGTCTTCCTGATTCCAGGCCAGGCACTCTATTCATTGCACTTTGATTGTGGGAGTAATTTCGCTTAGATTCCAGAGGCCTGGATCTGAATCTTCCAACTCAGTAGCTGTGTGACCAAGTTCAGTCAACTTTACCTTTCTGAGTCTCAGTTTCCTCTTCTGTGAAATGGAGTGGAGGTGTAATACGAGTCAAACCTACCCTGAAGGATTGTTGTTAGGAAGAGTGTTTTGTAAACTTCAAAGTACCCTATGGAATAAAATGATCGTTAACTATTGTGGTGAGGTACTGTGCTCGAACAAGTTGACAGGTTGGGTTAATCAAAGTAAATGCTTATTGGTGGCTGAAGTGGAGAAAAGTGCTTGAGGAAAGGGAGATTTTAAAAAGCCAATGGAGCATGGAGGGGTGTTCTATCCACTTTCCTCAGTTCTCTTCATCTTCCTTTACCAGTTTTCATAGACATGTTGACTGGTCCATTTGCTTTGCCAGAGGGGTTTTCAGGCAGAGAGAGAGAACTGGGGATGGGGGGGGGGAGAAAGTGAGAGGGGGAAAAGAGAGAAGGAGACATGAAGGGGGAGATAGAGAAAGAAAACAAAGAGAGGGAGAGGAGGGGAGAGAGAGTGAAGAAGTAAAGAGAAATGGGGTAGGAGATGGGGGGAGGGAGGGAGGAAGAGAGAGAGAGAAAATGAGTCAGAGAATGAGAGGGAGAGAGAGAGAGAGGAAAGGAGGAGAAAAGAGGGAGATAGAAAGAAGGAGAAAGAGAAGCAAAGGGAAAAGAGAGAGAGAAAGAGAAAAAGGAAGAGAGCTAATGGGAGGGAGAAATAGGCAAGGGGGAGGTAGGAAGAAAGATGATGGGGGGCAGAGAAACAGAGTGGTAAAAGTAAATGGAGAGACAGGAAGAGAGTGGGGAAAGAGAAGGAGGTGGAAAGAGAGGGTGAGAGAAAATGGGAGGAGGGAGAGTGAGAAAGGAAGGGAAGAGAGGGAAAAGAGAGTTAGGAAGAGATTTCAATGATCAGTGATCACAGAAATAGGAAAAGGCATTTGAGCAAGCAGGCCGTTTCACCATCCTTATGGCTTGGTGATTAATTCAGATTCACACATCAAGGGGGCTCCCCGCCCCAAGTTTCCAGTCTGTTCCTGGACCATCCTGTTTCAGAGTACATTAAAAATGACCCTTTTATAGGCTCTGAGACTTAGAGCTAGGGGAACCTTAGAAGTCATAGACCTTTCCCCACCCTGCCAATTTTACAGGTCTACAGAGTTAAGGGTCTTGCCCTAGGGTCTCACAACTAGCAGAGCTGGGGTTCAAATCTAGGTATTTGGAGACAAGATTTAGTGGTCTTTCCCGTAGACCTGGAGTTCTTAATCCTTTTTGGGGTCATGGATTCCTTTGGCAACAGTCTAGGGAAACCTATGGGATCCCTTCTCAGAATCATGGTTTTAAGTAATTGAAGGAAATGCGCCATTTCAGTTAGAAGTTAGTGAAAGTAAAGATGTCATTTTTTCCCATCCAAGTTCATGAACCTCCAGAAATCTTTCCACGGGCCCCTTGGGAGTCTGTGGTCATCAGGTTAAGAACTCCTGCTCTGGACCATTTCTGGATTCAAATGCATTCCATGTTGGGTGGTGGTCCTCTTTGAAATGTGTTTTGTGGCTTTTCCGGGAGGGGGATGGTACAGAGCAGAAGATCCCCTAGAAGTGAGCACTGAGCTCTATGTTTGCCATGCCCCCTTCTCAGTCCCTGATCTAACACTCCAGAAACCCCAGAAACTCCCCCATCCCCCACCCTCAGGCCAGGATTCCGGAGGCTTTTTCTCTCCGACCCCACTTTGCAGGATCCTGATCATTAGTTCCCACATCACAGCTTCCTTCCCACCCACCTCTGTGCCGTGGCACCCACCCCCAAGCCACCTCATTCCCACCATATCTGGCAGCTGTTGTTCAAGGGAGCTCCCGATGAGAACAGCTGGAGCTATTGCAAATGGAGCTCCCGCTCCATCCGGAGGGGAGGGGGGATCCCAGGATGGGGACCGCCGGAGGGGGTTGCAAGTCTTGCGTTAGGGAGTCACATTTCATTTCTCTCTCTGCAGCATTTCCCACAATTAAACGTAAGTGCTTTCTGCTAACGGCTTAACCCAGCCATGGGGAAAACTTGGGTGAGCAGGCAGGCAGCCGGCCTCCTCTGGGCCTCCCTCCTCCCCTGGGCCTCCCTCCTCTTCTGGGCCTCCCTCCCTTCCTCCTTCCTCCTCTCCTCCTTTCCTCCTTCCCTCCCTCCTGCTGCTTGGGAGCTGCCTAGAAAAGCATTGGGTTAAGTGCCTAGGGAGGGGAGAAGCTTGGAGGTCCTGGTGCCATCTCAGAAATGAATGTTACCTTTAATACACCATCCTTCAATCCTTATCTCGCCTAATTTATTGGACATGACTGGTGGTACTGATGGATTCGTGGCTTAGACCTTGGCGGCTAAATTTCAGTATAATCTCTCCCTTCATTCTGCTCTCCAGATGCCTCTAATTTATCTGCTTATTCAGTAGGGGGGCAACCTAAGTCCTCTTTGCCAGTGCTAATGTGGCCCGGTGACAATAAATTTTGACTTGTAATAACATTTCCAGCTGAATTCATTGACCTCTCCCTGCCTGCCATTCCTGACCTCCTTTCTTTTAGGCAGTTTCCAGAACAGCCCCCAATAAATAGAATCAGGGCTGCCCCCTCCACCCCCTTCCTCGGTCTACCCTCCCCCTACCCTCTTCATTTTGTGAAAGAGCAGACAGGGAAAATTTGTAAGGAAGTGCCAAGTGTAGACAAGGGTATTGCTTAATCTTTAATCAGCTTTGGAGAGCAGGACAAGAGCTGTCTTCCCTTGGGAGGAACCAGTCATCAGTAAAGCATTAACAGGCCTAATAGGTTGCTTCTCTCTGGCCTCTTCCTTTCTTTGGAGAGACAAAATTTGGCGACTTTGTCCCTGTCCAAATAACTGCAGCCCTGCTCTACTCGGGGCACAGAGAGAGACACAGAATATTAGCACCAGAAGGGCTCTTAGGACGTAGAACTAGGAAGGGCCTCAGAGAGCCTCTGGTCCTGGGGGGTTTTTGAGCATTTTTTTTTTTTTTTTTTTTGCATCCTGAAGCCCTCCGGCAGTCTGGTAAAGTCCAGTACTACCTGCGTTCCTAATGGAAGGAAAGGCTTCAGTTAGACATCGGTGAAAATCAAGATATCCCTTTCACCCTCTTCCATGTTCATGATCTCCCTGAAATCTAGCCATGGGCCCCTTAGGGCTTAAGAAGCTCTGGTCAAGTCCAACAGGGGAAGAAACTGAGGATCAGAGAAGGGAAATGATTGGCTTAAGTCTATGGAGCAGGTTTGTGGCAAAGCTGGAAGCGTTCCCCAGGAGGAGGGTTGGACAGCCTGGATGCTGACCTGCTCTCTGACCTTGGGTAAGTCCATTAACTTACCCTCTAGGCCTTCTTTTCCTCCCCTGACAGGTGAGGATGATAATGCCTTACAAAATTGTAAGAATTACTATTCTCCATCCAAACCTTTGCCAACTATATTATCTGAGCAGGCATTATTTTTATTATTATTCCATTGCTGGCTCCATCATTAACTTGTTGGTGTAACCCGGGGCAAATCACATCCTTTTCCCCAAGTCTCACTTCTCATCTGTAAAATGAGGGCATTGGTTCAGTCGGCAAAAGGGTGGAGTGGAAAGAGCCAGAAGACCCAACCTTGAGTCTGGGCCATGTTACTGATTCCTTCTGGGACTTCAGGAAAGTTCTGGCATCACCCTAAGCTTTATGTTGCTTATCTGCAAAATAAGGGGGTTGGACCAAATCCTTTCTCAGGCTTCTTCCAACTCTCAGACCTAAGATTCCAGAAAGAGATTCTCCTTAAGGTCCTTCCCAGCTCTGATATTCCATGTTCTAAGGGCCCTCCCAGCTCTATCTATGTTCTAAGGGCTGTTCCAGCTCTCACATTCTATGTTCCAAGGTCCCTCCCAGTTCTGACATTCTAAGGTCCCAGTTCTGACATTCTGTGTTCTAAGGGCTGTTTCAGCTCTGGCTTTCTGTATTCTAAGGTCCCTTACAGCTCTGACATTCTGTGTTCTGAAGTCCCAGCTCTGACATTATGTGTTCTGAAGTCCCTGCTCTGACATTCTGTGTTCCAAGGTCCCTCTTAGCCCTGGCATTCTATATTCTAATGACTCTCCCAGCTCTGACATTCTGTGTTCCAAGGTTCCAGCTCTGACATTCCATGCTTTAAGGTCCCTCCCAGCCCTAACATTCCATGTTCTAAGGGCCTTTCCAGCTTGGACATCCTCATCAGTCTCTAGCAGCCCTGACTTCTCTTTCCTTACACCTCACAGATCCATGTCGAGTGTGGATATGTGGTGGGGCAGTGGTATAGGGGGTGGGGGGAGAAATCCTATGCATGTTTCCCAGCTCAGAAAGGATGGCAGAGCTAAAGGCAAAATAGAGGAAAAGGGGAGGGGGCCAGGCTCCTGGCTGCCACGGTTAGTTGGCTGTGGCAGGAGAGGACAGCCTCCCGTCTGTGATCCTGTAATTATTGCCAGGGAATGATTATTTATAATAATAATGGCCAAACGCCCCAGTCCTAAAAAGCGTGTTTTATTTGCAGTGTGCTCCAGACCCACTTGTAATGGCCAGGCAATTCAGGGCCTTATAAATCTAGCTGTCCAGGCAAGGAGAAGGGCTCATCTGTCTGCAGCGACAGAGAACTGCTGTTTAGGTGCTGCAGTCCTATAATTTCCCAGGAAGGCGAGCACGCTCTAGGAGGAAATGTAGCTTCTTCCCTCTTCTGGGAAGAGAGCCGGCGGAGGGGGTATATTTCTTCCAGGGAACAGGCGGAGGCATCCTCAAGTCTGCAAACTCTCCCTATTGGGGATTGTAAAGGGGGCCTTAAAGGATTGGGATGTCAATAGGCTCGGATGGATGGGATTAATCAGACATCCGGAGCTGGTTCCCACCTCGGGAGATGGGGTGAGGAGTTTTTGGCAGGGGACCCGGTGATCCGCAGATGCAAATAAGAGACTGCGGAAGGGACACGGTAATTACCATCCCTGCTCCCCCTCCCAGGCGCAATCCAAATGCAGGCTTTGTGTGCATAGAATATAGATGGATTCCTAAGAGGGAACGACATGTGTGCCTCAGAAAAGGCCAGTTTTTGAGAGGCCTTTTTTATTAGCTAAGACTGCACGGGGAAAAATCTCAGCTCCTCATGGCTCCAGACCCACCGGCATCTGGGGGGGACCACTCGGCCCATCTCCCGTGCAGGGCCAAACAATGTTCCATTTCATCCTCTTCAGCCACCCAGAAGCAGCCAGACTGAAAGATGCTGGTGGCCTCCACGTTACCCCGGACATCTTTGATTGCTGATGCTTTGGAAAATAAGCTTTGATTCCTTGCAACTATTCCGCAGGGCCCTCAGATATTTCTGAGTCCTGGCAAAAATCACCAGGCAGAAGAGGAGACAACTTTTGCACTTATGATAAATGCCTTGACCCACTCCCCACCCATTAATAGGCATTCTGTAATAATAATGATGATAATAATAATAATAATAATAATCAGCAACTCACATTGATGGAGCTGCACAAGGCTCACAATGCAATTTCCTCCCAATGAGAACCCTGGACTTGGATCCAGAATCCTGGCTTTGTTATCTACAACCTGGGTGACTTTGCTAGGATGGAAGGCCCCTGAGAATAGCAGTGATTGTTCATTCTTTGTACTCACATCCACAGCACCTAGCCTAGACTAGCTAAATAAGACCGTCGCTAATAGACAGCTAAGTGCTGTAGGAAATATGGGTACTGAATTTGGAGGAAAGAAGACCTGAGTTCAAATCCTGCCTCAGACACTCACTAGTGATTTGACTCTAGGGGAGTTACTTAAGTGTTTTCATCTGTAAAATGGGGGCTGATAATAGTAACCAACTCACAGGGATATTGGGAGGACCAAAGGAGATAACATATGTTAGCTGCTTTCTAAACCTTAAAATGTTTTACAGACCCTAGATATTATTGTTATTTGATTATTATTTATTATTAGTTATTGATTAGATATAGCTATTGATTAGTCATTTAACCTTCTGTGGGCCTCATTTTTCTTACCTGTAGAAAGGAGGCATTTGACTCAGTCATCCCTGAGGTCCCTATGAAAGCTGTGAAGTTGGCAAGGCAGACATTTTTATTTTGATATTACAGATGAGGAAACTGAGGCCCACAGTGGTTAAATGACTGACCTAAGGTAATGCCACCAGCAGCTAGGGACTTGGGCTAGATAATGAGCTGACAGTATAGGACCATATTACTAAGTCTGAATCTAATCACGTGAACTTACTTGTAGGTAAGGTATGACCATGTGCAATGGAAACCCACTCTACTAGTAATCAGTAGACTAGAAGTCCCCTGAGGGGTAAGGACTAGGGCCTGACACATACTAGTCAGTAGAGCAAAGAAGAAGCATTAACAACCAGGGGCATGAGGAAAAACCTCCCCAAGGAAATGACATTTGAACTGAGCCCTGAAGGGAGCTGGGGGTTCCCAGGGGCAGCAGAATTGAGGAGGGGGAGAGTATCTTTGGCAATTGTGTGGCAGGGGCAAGTCACATGGCCTCAGTGTTCTTCCCCTCTTAACTCCTCCTCCCCAACTTTTAAAAACTGTGAAATACTTCAGAATTGCTGATTTGCACCATGGAGGGTGTTTGCACATAAGGAGTTCCATAAACTGATGAAATCACAAGTCTGGCCAAAAGAAAAGAAAAACCATATATATGAAGAGGAAATCAGAAGTTTCCACCCAAATCTGTTATTTTTGCAAAGGTAGGAGGTTACTTTTGTGAGGAATTGGAATGATGGGAGTTGTCTTGGGCTGCAGTGACGGTCTCCTGAAAATGGGTCAAAGATATTTTCCATGAAAGAGGCCAGGTGACCCAGTGGATAGAGCACTGAGCTTGGATTCAGTAAAACCTGAGTTCAAATCCAGCCTCAGACTAATTGTGTGACCCTTGGACAAGTCAGTCATCTAACCTCTGTCTCTCTTGTTTCCTTATCTGTAAAATGGGTTGTTGTGAGGGTCAAATGAGATAATAATTGTAAAGAGCTTAGCACAGATAGTAGGAGCTATATTGTTGTTGTTGTTCAATGGTATCTTACCTTTTGTGACCCCATTTGGGGTTTTCTTGGCAAAGATGTTGGAATGGTTTACCACTTCCTTCTCCAGCTCATTTTACAAATGAGGAAACTGAGGCCAACAGGGTTAAGTGACTTGCCCAGGGTTACACAGCTAGAAAGTGTCTGAGGCTAGATTTGAATTCAGGAAGAGGAGTCTTCCTGACTCCAAGCCTGGCACTCTATCCACTGAGCCACTATATACACATTGGCTATTATTATTATTATTATTGATAACAGCAGGGGGGAAGCTTAGCTTCCTAGAAGCAAAACGTCCTGTCCTGTCTAGGCAGGCAGGATTGAGACCTTTCTGGGTGACCTAGCCCAGTGCCACAACATCATCTTGGGATTAAAGCTGAAAACTAACTGAAGAGATGTTCTTCAGGGGTTCTTAACCTTGGGTCCAGTTTTTTTTATATTGTGATAACTGTATTTCAACATAGTTTGTAGTCTGACATATTTTATTTTATGCACCTAAAAACATAATTCTAAGAAGGGGCTTTACTAGACTTACCCAAGGAATCATTGATATACACAAAGGGTTAAACGCTGACCACCCCCCCCCTCCCCCCCCTCTCCCCCCCCCCCGTTCAGCTCCCAGCTATTTCATAGTCCAGGAAACTTTGGCCTGGAAAAAGGAAAAGATTGGTCTAAGGTCACATAAGGAGTAAGCAGAAAAGCCAGGATTCAAACAGGAGACCTCTGATGCCTCCAGATCTGGTGTTTTCCACTCTCCCCCACGGTCTGTCTCCCTCCTACCCACTGAATCGCTGTGCTTCTCAACTCCCCCCCCCAAACAAACACACTCCCCTCCCCTAAACCCGGCGCTGTTTCCACATTTCAATGTAGAGCCCCCCCCCTTCCACCCCCACAGCCTGAATATAATAATAGCTTTGAGCAGCTGTGTTCTATACAAGGCTGTAATTCCCCCGAGGGAGCATTGCTGATATCAGAAACCACAGGGCTTCACCACTTTGTCACCAGGACTCCCTGGATGGAATTTTCATCCTTTGCCCGTGTTTCAGTTTTATTTTCAACCTGCTGATGCCTCCCTGAGCTGCTGCCTGCTGCCCTGACCTTCCCCTTCTGCATTCTGCCTCCTCCTACCGCGGCCCCCCAGGCCTATTATTCTACCAAGACAACCCACCCTCTCCCCCTCCACCTCCTTTCTTTAAACAGGCCAAACCTGGCCTCTCCTCCCTTATCATCCTGACGGAAGGCTGGCTATCTATGGAGCCTGGGCACTGACCGGGTGGGGAGGGTTCCCTCAAGAGGTACAGGGGATGGCTTATCAATTAGCAGCTGACAGATAATAACCCAGCCTCTTCTGACTCCAACCGGATGGACGCTTTGGAAAAGCATGTGTGTGCACAAGGGAAGGGGTGGGTATTTGTTTAAAGAGCTTGGGAATGATGCTCTGCCCCTCCCACCACACCCCTCCATACCCGTAGGAGACCGGCAGCTCCCTCCACCCCTACAGCCCTGAAACAATCAGTTTATCAGCTGCTGTGTTTATGGAGATTCTGGTAGGGTCTCCTGATGCTTCCTGCCAGCATGGAAGTGACCCTCAGTTTGGGCAGGCTGGGCTCTTAGAGTTCAGAGGCTAGAAAAGGCTGGACCTAGTAAGACAGAGATCTCATCACCAGGGCATCTCTTAAAGACCATCTTCTCACTGGCTGTTGTTCAGTGATGTCTGACCCTTTGTGACCCCCTGGACCATAACACACCAGGCCCTTCTGTCCTCTGCTATCTCCCAAAGTCTGCCCAAGCTCATGTTCATTGCTTCCATGACACTGTCTATCCATCTCATCCTCTGCCATCCCCCTCTCCTTTTGCCTTCAGTCTTTCGAAGCATCCGAGTTTTTTTTTTTTCCAATGAGTTCCCGTCTTGTCATTATGTGGTCAAAGTATTTCAGTTTCAGTATTTGTTCTTCCAATGAATAGTCAGAATTCTCACTGGTACAGAGGTTCTGATCCATATCCAGTGGAGAGATGTCCCGTGAGGGTGAAATCACAGATCCCTGACGTATTCAAGTTAGGATGAGCTCAGCAGCGCAGAAGGGAAGGCAGCTTCTGTGGGTAATGAAAAGATCTGGGCTCTGATCCCAGCTCAGCCACGAACTAGCTGGGTGACCTTGGGAAAGCCAATCACTTTGCCTAGCTGGGCTTCAGTTTCAATAACAACAATTACAGCGATAATAATTCGCATCAATATAGTTCTTTGAGCTTTTCAGAGTACTTTCCATGTATTAATTTAGGTACAACGACCCCAAGATATAAGGGCTATTATTATTCCCATTTTGCAGATGAGTAAATTGAGGCATGGAGATTTTAAGTAACTTGTCCAGGTCATACAGCTAGTATCTGAGTTAGGATTTGGACTATAGTCTTCCTTCTTCTAAGGCCTGTTCTTTGCCCAACTACCTCTAAGAGGGCAGGGATTGTGTAATGTTTAAATTTCATTCTTCCCCAGTACTTAACACAGTGCCCTGTATACTTTGTGGAGGAAAGAGAATCTGAGTTCAAATCCTGCCTCTAACAATTACTACTTGAATATAATATTTGGCCCTTCTCTGCCCCAAGGATTCCTCAGCTGTAAAATGAGTGGCCTCTGGGATCCACCAGGCTGTAGATCAGTAATCCAATGGCTAACTGACATGAGAGGCTTGGACAAAAGTCCTTGTAGTTCTAATAATCTCCGTTCTAATGCCACTACCAGCTTATACCTTCCATTTTCTAGACAAAGTTGTTGCCCATAAAATGCTATAGCATAGCCTAAAGCTTTAGGGTCTAATATTAAGAACCTTTCTGGGCCACAAAGGCTAAGGTCCTTTGCCACTCTCTTCTCCACTAATGGAGCCTCTTTGCTCTGGACCCAGACAGGTGATTGGGTTCAATTTTAGAGACAGTGAGGGGAGACTGCCTTTTTTCTTCGTGATCAGGCTCATTAAGCCCCCACCCCAGGGTCCATGGGACAGATTTATTTTTAACTTAGGCTATGGTTTATATTTAGGCTTTCTCCAAAAAGCAAGGAGAAAAAAAAAAGATGTACAAGATGAATAAAGTGCGGGAAGAGTACTTTATTCCTACACAGAAAAGAGATGTTTAACATAAACTGCAGGGCCGGCAATAATGAAATGGAGCTTAAAACAAGATTAGTTACTTATAACTACTGTGACATTCTGCTGGGAGGCTGATACTTAAACTTAATCAGAACATAATTAGGCTTTATGCATTTCACCTCAGCTCTGCACTATCCAAACAACTCCTGGTACACCTGTCTCGGATAACCACCAGGCTTGGGCTGTAATTCTTGTTGGTGGCTGGCTGTCTTCTCCAAGGGTGCTATAGTAGTTGTGAGGGGACTCCTCCTCTCCAGACACTCTTTGGCTCCAATTTGGTGGGACAGAGATTCTTCATACCTCTCAAAATCACAAGTCCATCTCAGGTTAAATACAATAGATATTCATTTACCTAAGAACAAACACAAAAGAGGAAAAGGCATCCTGGAAGCAGTTATAATCATATTTGGTCACTCTGTGAGTGAGGTTGGCATTATGTTGGAGTGGAGAGAAAAGATGGTGGCACAGTGGATAGAGTGCTGGGTCTGGAGTCAGGAAGACCTGAGTTCAAATCTAGCTTCAGACACTTACTAGCTGTGTGACCCTGGGCAAGTCACTCTTGTTTACCTCAGTCACCTCTTCTGGAAAATGGGATAATACTATAACCTACCTCACAGGAGGAGGATGAGGATCAAATGAGATAATATATATTTTTTAAATTACTTATCATAGTGCTTGGCATATAGTAGGTGCTATATTAAAGCTTATTCTCTTCCCCTACTCCTCACTGGAGTTATAGGATGCCACCTCAGATGTTGAAGGAGGCTCTCTTCTTATAACTGAGGCAGTATCCACCTTACAGAAGATCATCCAGGACTGGAGAAGTCAGGTTAGGTCTGAAGTGGTCCTTGAGAAGACCCTGGATAAATGGGAAGGATTTGATTAGCAGAAAAGTAGGGGAAGGGGATTCCCAGTGAGTGGAGCAACCTTGGTCTGCTGATTGCTGTGGATAATAATAGCTCACGTTGGTTTACAAAGTACCTTAGGTCCATTATGGCATGGTAGGTACTATCATCCTCATTTTATAGATGGGGAAACTGAGGCTTAGAATATTTACATGAATTACCCGGGGTCACATAACTAGTAAGTATCTGAGACAGAACTTGAACCCAGGTCTACCTAATACCAGGTCCAGGAATCTATCCTGTGTAACTGTTCTACACAGCCTTCAATAGTGGGCAGACCTAAGATACAAGCAAAGAAAGGGGAAAGAAGGAGAAAAAAATAATTGTTTATATTTATATAATGCTGCATAGCTTATGAAGCTCTTTCACATATATTATCTCACTGGAACCCCATAAGAACCCCATAAAATAGTCAGGGCTGAGGTAAATATTCCCATTTTTCCAGGTGAGGAAATGGTCTCCAGAGATTGAGATTTTACCCAAGGTTAGCCAGCAAGTAGTTGAGGGTATCAGTAGTAGGGGTGGGGGGCCTCAGAATCTCAGTTTACCCACCACCTTGTAGAGTGGTTGTGTTTAAGAATTCCAAGTTTACAAAGTGCTGTATAAATACGAGTAATTATTACCATTGTGATTTCCGTCCATTGGCCAAGCTACTAACAATGACTACAAGCATCCATGTCTGAAGTCACTTCTGGCATTAAATCCTGCGATCCCAGGCTTGACTTCATTCTTTCTAAGGATCCTAATAACTCTAACATCTTGTGTGCTAACACACTGGTTCATGGGCCCTCATGTCAGAGTGGTTGTTGATGGAGAAAATACATGATGACAAAAAGCTATTATGATTTCAGTCAAGCTTTTAAATGAATTTGTATTGTATTAATCATAACAGCATCTACCTACGTTTGAAAATTAGTCATACATTATATTGTGGAACATACTACTTAGTTCACAGGAGGAATGTTTGATTATTTATTATTCTGATTTATTTAATGAGCTGAACCCCTTGTAAAAGCCTCAGTACCCCACAGGCTGGGAACTAAGGTGTAAGACCCCTTTTAGTCCTGATAGTCTGTGTTCTAATGGCCCTGGCTGACTTGCCATCCTCTGTTCTAAGGTCCCTTCCAGTTCTGATAGTGTTCCAAGGGCCCTTCCAGCTCTGACACTGTGTTCTAAGGGCCCTCCCAGCTCTGACAATTTGTGTTCTAAGGGCCCTCCCAGCTCTGACGCTGTGTTCTAAGGGCCCTCCCAGCTCTGACAGTTTGTGTTCTAAGGGCCCTCCCAGCTCTGACACTCTCTGTTCTAAGGTTCCTCCCAGCTCTGATTTTCTCTGTTCTAAGGGCCCTCCCAGCTCTGACACTTTCTGTTCTAAGGTCCCTCCCAGCTCTGACACTCTCTGTTCTAAGACCCTTCAGCAGCTCTGACTTTCTCTGTTCTAAGGTTCCTCCCAGCTCTGACACTCTCGGTTCTAAAGGCCCTCCCAGCTCTGACTTTCTGTGTTCTAAGGGCCCTCCCTTCTCTGACACTCTCTTTTCTAATGCGCTCCCTGCCCTGCCTCTCTGTGAAGCTGCCAATACTGCTCCAGGTAAATTCCCTCCCCTGCTCGCATCCAGCACCAGCAGCAGCCCCTGGCCAGCCCCACCCCCACTCCTCCCCCCCAGGACCACAGGTCAGAGGCCTCCTGACCCTCGGGAGGGGCTGCTTCCCTCTTTGGCAGGTGGGGGGAGGGGGTGTCTGTGGGATTAAATGTCACTGAGGCAATGGGAAGCCACCAGGCTGGCCTCTCCAGCTGCACACCTGAGAACCTGCTGATGAATGTGTTTACTTAATTAATTGACTCTGTGAGAAAGGAGCTTGTTCCTGTGTAAATCTACCAGCCTACCGGGGTGCTTGGCAGCCTGGTATGCAGTGAATGCGAGACTAGACTTTAAATAAGGGTGCAATTATTGTTTGAATAATTGAAGAACAATGGCTTGTCACCAGCCCTCAGCCTTATGGACTTTGACCCATTGCCAGGGTGGCTTCTAGTCCTTGCCCCGGTGGCAAAGGTTCCCACTCATCTTACGGGGATGCCCCGGGCTCCAAGGGGCTGGTTGGCGAGCATCCGACCTCCTCAGGTAGCCTTCCAGAGAGTGAGAGAGAGACTACCTCCTTCTCTCCTCCCCTAGGCAGTTTGCTGGGCTCACAAGCCAGGGCCTGCTCCTCAGGGGGCCCTGCCCAGGCAATCTGAGAGATTACTTAGGATCCTGGGATTTAGAGTGGGAAGATACTTCAGTGATCCCCTGGTCTGACCTTCTCACCCATTTTACAGATTAGTGACCTGAAGCTCTAAGAGAGGAAAGTGATTTGCCCAAGATCCTGCCATTTAGCAGAACCAAGATTCACACCTGGGCTTTCTGTCTCTAAATCTAGGGCCCTTTCCCCTACGCCGCACTAACCACCCCCCTCCCCCTGGCTTTCATAGGGCCTGCCTGCCCCCCCCCCAAACAAAATCACTAAACAGACAGTTTAACCAAAAGCTTTCCCCTCTTCTCCTCCATTCCCTCACCAAAAGACTGCTGATTTCTTATTCATTAACCTCATTTAACTATCAGATCCTGTTCTCAAGAAAAGCTGGTATAAACTCATTCACACTGAGGTGTCAGTGACTGATAATAGCTGAAAGTTCCACCTCTTTCCTAGGGGAATTGCATTTTAACAGGGTTCATGCCTTTATTAACCAGTCAATCAACTTAACAGATTCAGACAAGGGGCTGAAATTCTACTTGGGGCAAAGCACTTCTCAGGGGGAGAAAGGTTTCCTAGCCCCCTGGAACTACACCAGTGCCCAACCTAAGGTCTTAGGGTGTTCCTCCATTTTACCCCAAATAGGGAAAAGATATGTCTGGCCCCGGAGGGTTGAGAGAAATAGACACTGGGTCACCTAAAAACCCTGTTCTGGGCCACTTGGAGTTTTGCATTTTTCCCCCTAGGCAATGGGGTTAAGTGATTTGCCCAGGGTCACACAGCTAGTAGGTGTCTGAGGCTGGATTTGAACTCAGGTCATCCTGACTCCAGAGCTGGTGCTCTATCCACTGCACCACCTAGCTTCCCCAGTTTTCCATTCTTTTTTGTCAAACTTTTGTTCTTCCTAGGGCAGAATCTAAGAAATGAGAGAACTTTGGGGGGGAAGCTAGTCTGTCTCCTGACAAAGTGGAGATAAACACCACCTGTCCTACCTGACTCACAGGGCGGGTTGTTCCGAGCAAATGTGATGATGTTGGGTGTCCCAAAAGTCTTCACATAATTTTAAGCTATTAAAGTGCCTGCTATTACTAATTGCTTTACAAGTATCTCATCTGATCCTCACAATAACCCTGGGAGGTACGTGCTGTTATCGTTGTCATTTTACAGATGAGGAAACTTTGGCAGACAGAGGTTAAGGGGCTTACCCAGGGTCGCACAGCTAGGAAGTAACTCCTTTTAGAGGTGAGGTGCTTTGCAAACTTTAAAGTGCTACATAAATGCCAGTTGTTTATATTTTTTCTGCCCTCGGCTACAACACTTGCATTTTCTCTGCCTCTGTTTCCCTATGTT
Source organism: Vombatus ursinus (assembly GCF_900497805.2). Classification (NCBI taxonomy): domain Eukaryota; kingdom Metazoa; phylum Chordata; class Mammalia; order Diprotodontia; family Vombatidae; genus Vombatus; species Vombatus ursinus. The sequence continues at coordinate 12,155,246 of NW_020945064.1, read as the reverse complement.
GTTGTATTTCAGTAGTTTCAATCGTGTCCAACTCTTCGAGACCCCATTTGGGGTTTTCTTGGCAAAGGTATTGGAGTGGTTTGCCATTTCCTTCTACAACTCATTTTACAGATGAGGAAATTGAGGCAAACAGGGTTAAGTGACTTACCCAGCGTCACATAGCTAGTAAGTATCTGAGGACAAATTTGAATTCAGGTCTTCCTGACTCCAGACCCAGCTCTATCCACTGCATCACCTAGCTGCCCTTATGTACAAGTGAATTATTAACCCTTCTTCTTCATGGGATCATAAGATACAGGGCTGGAGAAGATCTTACAGACCATTTAATCCAGTGGTTAGATTTGGAACTTCTCAAGGGCAGGAACCATGTTTTACCTTTCTTTGCATCTCTAGTGATGCCTCACTTAAATCCAATGCCCAAGTCAAGACACCACTCTCCTGATGTCATTGGTCCTCTCTCAGAATGAAGGACAAACAACAATCTGTGTCTCTAGTGCTTAGAGCAGGCCTTGGCACATAGTAGGTACTTTATAAATGCTTGTTGAGTTTTTTAGACTTGATGTGGTTCTCAACTTTTTTCTCCATGAGGATCCCTTTTAAATGCCAATAAAATCTCTTAGACTCCCACATTAAAGCAGTTGTACCTTTGTTTGATGACAGTGCTTAGAGATCACATAAGCGAATGCTGTGGCTGCCTGGAGGTGCCTTATTTTATAAATGAAGGATCTGAGGTCCACAGAGGCAAAGGAATTTTCCCAGGGTCACACAATTCATTTTATTTTTCAAGTAATAAATAAGAGAGACAGCCTGCTATTGAGGCCTGAGAAGTGGCCTCCAGTTAAGCAGGCCTGAGTTCATTCCCTACCTCTGACACATTTAACTTCTCAGTGCCCTAAGCAACTCTTTAGTTGCAGAGCAGTTATTAATTAACGATAATTAAGTTCCCTACACCCAGCAGATCACAGGTGCTTTAAAAAAAAAAAGTAGCCATGCTGAGATTCAAAGCCCATCATATTTTCCATCATGCTCTCTCTTCTTTTTCCTCAGCACTACTACTTCCCTTGGCCAAGTTTTCCTTTCTATATAATGGCTGTTATTCTTGGGGTCACCCTCATCCCCTTCCTTAAGCTTCCCCTGGAAATCCAGTCAGATTTCCTTTTGCCTCTAATGGTTATAGATATTCAGCCAAAGGGAGTTAAGGCCAGGGATCCGCACCTAGGGCCAGAACCAAAAGGGATGGTAATTCTCTAACATCTGACCCTCTCTAGAGCCTGGTATCTTGGCCCTTCTGGCCCACTTCCCACCTAGAAGTGACATTTGGGTGTCACACTAAGCCCATGTTGCCCACGGGGCTCCTACCAGTTTTTCAGGCAGGAATAACATATTTGTAGTACTAACCCATCTGAAATGATTTTACCTCCAAAGAGGATCACTCCAGATAGTTTATGGATTTTCCAAATAGGATTCCTCTTTCTGTCATTTCCTTCTGACGTGTGTCATTACTATGAAGAAATACCGCCATTTTGTGGATTTATTTTGCTTTCTTCCTCTTTACTGAATCTATTTCAGTTTATTTCTTTGCTAATTCTTTGTGGTTCTCTAAGTAAAGCACAGTGCCATAAGAAAAGAGACAATTTCATTTTTTCTTTGCTGATGTTTATACTTTTAATTTCTTTCACTTATCTCATTAGCATCGATAGTATTTCTAGGACTTACAGTCAAATAATACTGCAGAGGAGGGGCATCTTTGTTTTATCTCAGGGACACTTTTGTTTGGGAAAGAAAGAGATACCTACTTTTTTTTCCTTTGGAAAGACATTCGGAAGGGCCTTTTTTATAAGAAAGTGGAGGAAAGTGAAATTTTCAACATTTGGAGCCTAGATATGTATAGTCCTGACCTCAACCTACAACCTGTAAGAGGAAAAGTGAGTATATAGAACTATCCCCAGAGTCAAACAATCCATTTTCATAGGGGAAAGATACCATGGGAGTCCAGAGGGTGCACATCCGGAAGTTTCTTCCTCCAGATTGGTGCTAAGCACCAATGATGGAAGTAGTATGTGGTCATCGCTCACAGCCCTGATTCTTAACAAACAAAACTATGTAAGGAATTATAGAATCTTAGAGCATTACAGCAGGGAGGGACCTTAGAACAGAAAATATCCGAGTTCGGAGGAGGCTTATAACACAGGATGTCAAAGCTAAGAGGGACCTTAAAACACAGAATGTCAGACCTGGGAGGGCCCTTAGAACACAGAATGTCAGAGCTGGGAGAGACCTTAGAACACAGACTGTCAGAGCTGAGAGGGGCCTTAGAGCATTGAATGTCACAGCTGGGAGGGCCGTTCGAACATAGAGCTTTAGTGCTACAAAGAATCTAAGCATTTAGAATTTTAAGACAGAGTTGAGAGGAAACTTAGGCCTTCTGGCCCAGACCCTCATGTTGTAGAGAAGGAAATTGAGGCCTCCAGAGGAAAAGTGAGTGGCCCAAGGTCACGTAAGAGTCAGTGATAGGGCAGAACCAAAGGACCCCCTCCTAAGGGCTTTACTTTCTTGCCTCAGCATCCCAAGCAGTAATAGTGGAAGTAAATTAGCCATTTCTCTCTTCTTTCCTCTCCCTTTTCGCCTCTTCCTTTCCCTCCTCTGGTCACCTCCTCCCTTATTTTTTTTTTTTTTAAGACAGAAAGAAAAGAAGGCAGTGAGCTCCTAAATGTGATTTGCATGGTGCTGGAGCGGCAGGCGGCTGCTGTTACTCAGGAGGGCATCCTTCATCTCGATCAGACTCAGTGCTCTGCACATTAAGGACAGATGGATTACATTTAATGAGCCTGCTTGCACCATTAACACTTGAAAGACTTCCCTGGATTAAAGATGAAGCCACAGCCTGGATGGGCCGCTTTGTCACTCTTCAGCTGGGGAGTGGAAAGTCGGCTGGCTGTGCATCAGGGTGGCAGTAATCAGGCCTGTAATTGTGCTGCCTCTCTCCTGGGGTGCTGCCCCCCCTCCCCGCCCACCGCCACCCCCTTCCCAGAGGAAGCCGAGGGAAGGATGAGGCCCTTAAGGACTGAAGAGGGCTGGCCTTCCAGGCTCTCCTCCCTCCATTTCCAGGAATCCTTTCCTCAGCTCTCTCTGGTCCCCATCGCTCCTCTCATCCTTCACCCCTGCTCCTGCCTTCCACTCCTGTATCTCTTGACCTCTATTCCCACGTCATCCTTCATTCCCTCATAGTCACTCCACTCTTAGCCTTTTTTCCCCACCCATTTCATCTTCTTCCCCCCTTATCTATCCATCCACACACACACACACACACACACACATACTCACACTCGCACTTTCACACTCACATGTACTTACACTCACATACTTAGGCACAGTCACACTCTCACACACTCGCTCAAACTCACATATCCATTGTCTCTCCCTCCTTCTCTCTCTGTCCCCCCTTTTTCTCTCTGTCTCTCCCTCCTACTCTCTCTCATTCTCTCTCTCTCTCTCTCTCTCTCTGTCACACACACACACACACACACACACACAAACACATGCACACATAGTTATCTCTCTAATTGCCTGGCTTAGCCTACCGAATATATACCCTCCATCAAAGATACCAATTCCTCTTTTCTTGTTGTGGCATTTTCCTGGAGAAGGAGACCTCCCTGTCCACCCAGGGGACTTCTAGCCTCTGTTTATTCTAACTAAAATTATCAAACAATACTAGCTTCCTAGGATCTTAGGATTTAGCACAGGAAAGCACCTGGGAGAAGGTGTAGTCCAGTCTTGTTATTTTATAGTTGAAGAAACTGAGGCAGAGGTGAAGTGACTTGCCCAGGGTCCCACAGCTTGGTAGGATTTGAACTCAGGTCTTCCTGACTCCAAGCCTGGTGCTATATCCACTGAGCCACCAGCTGCCAAGCACGACAAGATACTCACATGTGCACAGTGTATACAATGTAAGATATTTACTCAGAGGTAACTTGTATGGCGGAAGGTCTAAGGAAGGTGGTCTATGAGTCAGGGCTGGAGTGTCCAGGAAAGGTTTTATCGAGGAGGTACAATGTAAGTGAAGCCTAAAAGGATGGCTTAGGGGCAGTTAGGTGACGCAGTGGACAGAGTTCCAGCCTTGCAGTCAGGAGGACCTGAGTTCAAATCTGGCCTCAGACACTTGACACTTACTAGCTATGTGACCCTGGGCAAGTCACTTAACCTCAATTGTCTCACCAAAAAAAGAATCCTGAAAGGATGGCTTCAATCTACATAGGTGGAGAGAAGGACATTCCAGTGTGTGTGTGTGTGTGTGTTGAGAGGTGGGGTAGGGGATGGAGGATGAAGTGGAACTAGCATAATAACAGAAGAATAGAGGTGAATGAGGGGGAAGGAGTAAGCCACCTTGGAAGAAAAGGTTCCTGGTGGCAAATAATGGGAAATAAGTCTGGGTGGGCTGGAGTCACTGGAGAAGAAAATGGCAAAGCACTCCAGTATTTCTGCCAAGAAAACCCCATGGACAGTATTGTTGGGCTATGGTCCATGGGGTTGGGAAGAGTCAGACACAACTGAACAACCAAACAGTATCAAGGCTAGAGTTAGATACCCTAGCCTAGCCTGTTTGTGTGTATATGTGTATGTGTGTATGTGTGTATATGTGTATATATATATATATATATAATTCCTCTGCTTAGTGCATGTGTATATATGTATATATATAGTATGTTTATATGTGTATATGTATGTATAGATATGTGTGCATTTGTGTGTATTATATGTGTGTGCATATATGCAGATACACATATATGTGTATGTGTATATATGAATATATGTGTGTATAGATATGTATGTATTTGTGTATATTGTATGTGTGTATATGTATGCATGCATGTGTGTGTATATAAGTATACATGTGTATAGATATGTATGCATTTGGGGGGGGGGGTGTACACCTGGGGCAAGATACCTCACCTCTCTGGCCTCGATATCCTCATCTGCAAAATAGATTAGAGGCCCTCTGAGGTCCCTTCCAGCTCAAGAGCAAAGATGCTATGATCTTTGATCTTAGGGTTCTATTAACCTCGCCCTCCTGCCAGCATTTCCAGGCTTTCCCAAGGAGGCCTTCAGAGGCTGGCCTCACTGGATGATTGCTGACGCCCTTTCCACCTGGCTGTAACATCCTGGGATTCTCATATGATAGAAATGCCTTTTGAATGCACCTCAAGAGTCATCATGGAAAAAGAACCAGAAAGAGAAAAAAGGCATGTGCCTCCAGCGGGTGACATTGGCCACGGAGGAGACACCATGGGGCCGTTCAGGCCCAGGATAGCTGCCTCAGCCTGTTAACTCACTCTTCTGTCCCCCACCCCAGGCTCGACCGCAGAAGCCGGGCCCAGCCTGGGACCTGTCGTTTGTGAAGGGCATCGTGAGAAAAAGAAAACAAGTCATTAGGTGATGCAGCCCACTTTCTGGCCTTTGATTAGGGGCCTGGGGAGATAGGTTTCTGACACGGTGGTTCTCTCTCAGAGCGCCCGATTCATCAATATGAGAGGAGGCTCTGTGCAGTAATAACATGGGGCCTGCCCGGCAATTGATTTAAATCATTTTATAGAGAACCTATGTAAAATAAAAAGCCTTTAATCACATTTGTATCCATTTCCAGCCCCGGTAAATCAATTTGAATTGAGCTGGGTGCCACGGTTACAGCTGATTAGTGTGTGTATATATGGTCAAATTAATGCCAGCCA
>NW_020945064.1:12138820-12149507 GCF_900497805.2 Vombatus ursinus | reverse complement strand
GAATCAGAAGCCCCAGGATTGAGGCTGTTTGGAATAGGAGAGGGCCCTGAGTCTGGGATCAGAAATCCTGGCTCAGAGGCTCTCTATTTCTGTGCCCTTGGGCAAATCTCTCTCCTCAGGGACTCAGTTTTCTTATCTGTGTAATTAAGGGATCTAAAGTTAATTTAAAATCTAAATCCTTTAGGCTCCAATAAATTTATTTGGGGGGAAACAGTCCGGTATAGTGGAAAGAGTACTGGATTAGGAGTCTGAAGACCTGGGTTTGAATCTCAAATTAGAATATTTAGTCATTGAGTGTGTATTGAGCCCTTCCTATGTACAAGGCATCGTGGAGATTGATGAATGAGACTCACCCTGCCTTCATGGGTCTTACAGTCTAGAAGGGTGATTAGACCTATGCATATCCAACTGTAATACCATGGAAGAATTTTAAAAGTCTGGAAGAAGCTGTCTTGTGTTGTGAGGGTTCAGGAATGGTATGGGAGTCATTCTTATCTGGACAGCATTGTTGTGGAAATGGCCTTCTGAACCTTGAAGGAAAAGGAGGCGTTGGACTTGTGGGACTGAAAGGAAAGGCATGCAAGGTGGAAGGAACAGTGAGAGAGCAGAGGCATGAAGGGAGGAAATCCGGAGTGTCTGGAAAGCCATGTAGTGCAGTTTGGTTGGTGTGTGTGTACCATTTGTAAAGGGTGTTCATGGGAGATGAGGCTGAAAAGGTGAACTGTGGCCAAATGGTGAAGGACCTTTAGTGCCAGCATGAGCAAGAAGTTTGGACTTTATTCAAGGGGCAGTGGGGAGCCATAGAAAGTATTTGTTACTGGAAAAAATGACAAAGAAACCCAAGCAGTGCAAATGAGTAGAGCTTCCTCATAATCAGAGGTATATACATGCATATGATAGTGTTATATAAAACACGTATAATATATAATGCTATATAATCTATATATGTAAATGTATATATGTATGTGTGTATATACAGACACACACCCACATGGGATGAGAGGTTGGATTCAGTATGTATCTTCAGAATCCTTTCCTGATTACCCCTCTGTCCCTCTTCAAATTACTTCTTGTATTGTGTTGTCTGTCTACATATTGTATCTCCAAGGGGAATGTAAGCTCTCTGAGGACAGCCACCTTATTAATTTTTGTGTGCCCCCAGTACTTAACACAACTTCTTGCACATAGTGAATACTTAATAAGTATTTGTAGAATTGAATTGAATGCCCCTGGAACACCCCTGGGTGAATGCTTCTTCCCCGTTAACCCTGAGCAATTTCAACATCTCACTGTGGGATTAGAAGAGCTGAAGGATCAGTGATGAAGCCTGACAGTCCTTTTGCCTCCCATAGAGATCTGGGCTCCTTGAGTAGTGCAGGTGGACAGGAGATGCCATTCACAATGGGCCGCTACCAGAGACATCTCACGGCTTTATACTTTGTGGGACTCATGCCAAGGGGAGCTGGCCTCCTAAGGAGCAGTAGCAACCCCTGGGTGACTGTGGGCAAATCCCTTCATCTCTCTGGGACTCAGTTCCCTCCTGTGAAAAATGCTAGGGGTGGTAGCTTTCATGTCCCTTTTAGTACTAAATCCTATTCATGAGCCTACCACCTATAGAACTGATTATCAGTTTGGCTCAAGAAGGGCCCAGATTTTTCCTGTTTTTCAGAGGTGACTTTATACCTTGGGTCAATCATTTCCAGATAGAATTTGAATCTGATCTATAAATATACTAGATAAATGGATGGATGGACAGATAGGTGGATAGATAGATACATAAAAGAGAGAGATAATAGATGGATGGATAGATAAATGATAGATGGTTAGATTGATTATAGATGGTTGGACAGATGGATAGGTGGATAGATAGATAATAGATACATAGAGAGATAGATGATGAATGGAGAGATGGATAGTGAGATTGATGATGGATGGATGGTTAGGGAGGTAGGTAGATGGATGGACTGATGGGTAGATAAATAGATAACAGAAAGAGAGAGAGAGAGATATGATGGATGGATAGAGAGCTGAATAGGTAGGTAGGTAAGTAGGTAGATGGATGGACTGATGGGTAGATAAATAGATAATAGAAAAATACATAGAAGATGGATAGATGGATAAATAGATGGATGGATAAATAGATGGATGGATGGATAGATAGAGAGATAGATAGAAAGACAGAACATTTATTAAGCATTTCCTATGTACTAGATGCAATGCTTAGTGCTGAGCATTGTACAACTTGATTGTTTAATATAAAAAAGTCACCTCTACATTTGGGCTTTGCCCAAATTCCCAAGCTCTTCAACCATGAAAGACTTTTCTTTCTCACCCCTTCCCTCTGTTCCCATCTAAACCCCGCCCCTCCTTGGAGTTCCAGCTCATGTCCTGCCCCTTTTTTGGCTGACCCAACCCTACAATGATTTTTTTTCCTGGCGGAATTCCTCTGGCACTTAAAAGTCTGAACAGCATGACCTTGCACTGGATAATCTATAATCCTCTATCGTTCTCTATTTGTTTCTCCTGTGTTCAGTGTCTCCCAGGCCAGCCTGTCAGATCTAAGATGAACCATAGCACTGGCCCAGCTTTCCCTCTCCTCCTCAGCTCCTGGAACAGAGCTGGGTATGCAGTAGGTCTTTAATAAACACATTTTGACTTAGACTGATAGAATGTGCGAGCTGAAAGGAACCTTAGAAAATACTAGGAAATAATATTAGGCAAAATATTAGGAAATAGTACACGGAAGGTGAGAGCTTCAGGGGACCTTAAAACATGGAATGTCACAATTGAAAGGGCCTCCATTCATAAGAGTCGAGAAGGTCAGCTAGTTCCATCCCCTGAGTTTATAAATGAGGAAACTGAGGACTGTAGTGGTTTGCCCAAAGGCAGCACTGTGACACAGTGGATAGAGTCTGAGAGACTTGAGTTGGAATCCTGCCTCAGACACTTAACTAAAAATAACTCTGGGAAAATCACTTAACCTCTACAGGCCTCCATTTCCTCATCTGGAAAATAGGCATAATATCTGCACCAACCTGCCAGGGTTGTTGTAAAGATCAAATGACATAATCCGGAGAGTGCTTTGCAAACCTTAAAGTGCTGTAGAAAAGCTACTATCATCATCATTATCCAAATAGTGAGATTTGAACCCAGATCTTTGCTCTCATTCCTCAGGAAGGGTTCTCTCCTCTCTCTTATACTCTCTCCCATCTTCAACTCCAACTGGCTAATTTTACACTTGAAGAAATCAAGGTCCCAAAACAGACATGACTGTTCATGGTCACACAGGTAATTCAAAGCAAAGTCAGGACGAGGGCCCATGTCTCCTGAACTCCGGCCCAGCAACCATCACTACTGGTACACACACACACACACACACACACAATTGTCATGTAAACACATACACAAAACTGGTATACACACATACACGCAAACTGGCATACACACATACACACACACACACAAGAAATTGTCATATAAACACATACCCAAAACTGGTAGACTTACATACACACAAACTGGCATCCACACATGTGCACATGTACATACCCACATAAGATTGGCATTCACTGTCACAGGGTTTGGTTTGCCCCTCTCTTCCCAACCTTGACCTGGCCAGGGGAGCCGCCCTCCAGGACAGGGGTCCCGGCCAGCCTGAGGCCTCCCTCCAAGGTTTTGTAGGTCAGGTCAGTAATGGCTGTGCTTTCCATGCGCTGAGCCAGATGCCCATGCTGGTTTCCTTTCAGGCACTAAATTATTTATCACAAGAACTCAGACGCTGCAGTATTCCATGTCCTAACCCATTAAGAAGAGAGAAGGCAAGAGGGGGAAAAAACCTTGGCTAGCGGTCCTGCTGTCTGCGAAAACCTCTTTCCCTGTGTGCTCCTGATAGAAGCCATGGGAAGGGGGGCACCTGCCGCGACACTGACTCACTGCCTCTTTCTGAGAGCCCCATCCTTTCTAGCCACCCTGATGCTGCTTCTGGTGGAAAGAGCCCTGTGACTGGCATCCTCTTGGTAGGGCGATGTGGGCTGGCCATAGGTGAGGAATGAAGCCTGTGCTGTTAGGTCAGCACAATGGACAGAGGGCCCCTCGGGGTGTCAGGAAGACCTGAGATCAAATGTGACCTCAGATACTGGTTAACTGTGGGTCCCTGGGCAAGTCACTTAACTTCTGTTTGCCTCCACTGGAAAATGGGGATAACAATAGCACTTACTTCACAGGGTTGTAGAGAGGATCAAATAAGAATGATAATGATGGGTGCAGCTAGGTGGTGCAGTGGTTAGAGCACTGGCCCTGGATTCAGGAGGACATGAGTTCAAATGTGGCCTGAGACACATAACACCACTAGCTGTGTGACTCTGGGCAAGTCACTTAACCCCATTGCCTAGCCAAAAAAAAAAAAAAAAAAAAGAATGATGATGACAGCTAACATTTATATAGTGCTAAGCACTTTACAATTGTTATCTTATTTGATGTTTACAACAAGGCTGGGAGGTAGGTTCTATTATTGTCCCCATTTTACAGATGAGGAAACTGAGGCACGGGTGTTAAGTGACTTGCCTAAGCAGTGTCTGATGCTGGATTTGAACTCAGGTCTATTCTGACTCCAGCCCAGTGCTCAATCCACTGTGCCACTTTGCTGCCTCTAATATTTATGAAAAGCATTTAGCCAGTGCCTAGCACACATAGTAGGCACTTAACACATGCTTATTCTTTCCCACCCCCTCCCTTTAAGCCTTACTATACTTCGCAGTTACAAGGGAGGATCCTTTTTCTGGAGTGGGGAACAGTCATTGGAGAGTGAAAGTATTTTTTTTTTAAGCATCCATAAAGTACATCTTTATTTTTCTCTTATAAAGAAAGAGCCCCAGTCTGGGAGTCAGGAAGCCTGAATAAGTCCAGTTAGGTTTTGCCGCTGTGTGGCTTTCGGCAAGCCCCTCCCCCACCACTGAAATAACTCAGGCCCAGGTGAGGTGACCATTTGTCATGGATGCCACACAGGGCATTTGTGCTTCAGCCACAGATGTTCCGACCTTGCGTGACTCCTAAGCTAATAAGATTCTGTGCTTCTGCTCCCTCTCTGGGGGCTCAGCTTCTTTACTGTTAAATGGGGGGGGGGTTCATCTATGTGAATTACTCTTTTTCAGTAAGATAAGACTTGCAGAGCTTTCCTCTACCCTATGAAGCAGGTAAAGTAAATATCTGTATCCCCATTTTACAGAGGAGGAAACTGAGGCCCAGTGAATGGCAAAGCCAGGTTTTGAACCCAGGTCTTCTGAATCCAGGTCCAGTGGTCTGTCTAATACTCCCTTCTTGGATGTTAGGCAATCGCTGTGAAGGCCAGAGGTTGTACAAACATGAAACGGTCTCCAATGCCTACAGGCCCAGAATTGAGGTCTCTAGACTTGTCTCCCAAAGGGAATCAGTGATCAGATGACAGCGAGTTGACCCCCACCTCCCCCCACCCTGCATCCTGACCCAGAGGTGAAAGGTTTCCATTCTACAGGCAGCAATCATCCCCTATCCATCCGTCTCCCGGCCTTCCCCCCCCCACTTTGCCTCCGAGTGCCATCTCCGCGGATGAGTGATTGGCCTGGGGGACAGCCTCGCCTGGGACAGGGAATTGTTACAACAGGTTTATGCCCAATGAGTGATTGTGTTTCTAGCACCGGCGCCCAGGGCTGGCAGGAACCTGGATCCACCTACGATGGACGACACTTCACAGATAACAGCACAATAAATACCTCCCGGATGCTACAGGAGAGGGAACTATTAACTCCACTGGAGAGACTGATAAAAGGAGGCTTTGAGCAGGGGATTGAAATCAGAGTCAGGAAGGCCCAGATCTGAGTGTTACCAGGAGGTAGCAATGAGGCGTGCCCAATAGCTGAAGGTCAATGAGGCAGTCACAAACAGAGAAGGGTCCAGAGGTTTTGCAGGTTCGATGCAGACAGAGAATCCAGGGGAAATACACCTATTTGGGAAATAGCACCGTGGTCGATGGCTGATGGTGATCAGAAAGATGGAGAGAATTGGGATGAAAGTCAGTGCCCCTGATGTAGGCAGGTGGTAGATCCATTGTGTAGTATAAGGGAGGGAGGGAGGGAGGGGCTTCCAGTATTAGAGAAGGATTGACATTTTTTGCAAAAGGAATAGAAGATCATAGGATAATAGGGTCATAAATTTGGAACTTTTTTGTTGTTCAATATTGTCCAGCTCTTTGTGACCCCATTTGGGATTTTCTTGGCAAAGATACTGGAGTGGTTTGCCATTTCCATCTCCAGCTCATTTTACAGATGAGGAAACTGAGGCAAACAGGGTGAAGTGACTTCCCCAGGGTCATTCAGCAAGTAAGTATCTGAGGACAGATTTGAACTCAGGTCTTCTTGACTCTAGGCCAAAGCTCTATCCACCAAGCCACCTAGCTCGGGGTCTCACAGCTAATAAGTGGTGGAGCTTGGGTTCAAATCTATTTCTCCTAGGACTCCATTTTACTTCTAAGCTTCTTTCTAATAGAGTTAGTTATATGTCCAGAGTGAAAGGAGGGGTGTGTGTGCAGTAAGGCACAGAAGTGGGGGCTGGTGAGGAAAAACGACCCAGTTATGCTAGTTATAAACTTGCATTGGCCATTAGAGAAAGGCACATGTTTAGAAGAATGATCCTATATCCTTCAGGAAGGCTAGATTTCTGGACACACAGACTTCAAGGTGAGTTCACACAAGGTTTTGCTGGGCTGGAGCAGAGGCTCATGGGTATGAGAGTTAGAGGGCAGGGTTATAACTAGCAGTCTTGGAACCTCAAACTAGGATCATCAAAGACCCCTTCAAATTCATTTGAGAAGGGGGAACATGCAGACAAGTCCCTTTTTTTGGAGGGGTGGAGGAATGGAGCTGACCTGAGGTGTTTAATTGATTAGCACAGGCCCTCTGGGATATCCAGGTACACCCTGGGGTGAGCATTGCCCCACAAAAGGCCAGTGGTTATGCTCACCCTTAAGGTGTGCTGGAATACACAGCCCACACCTATATGCATGTTTGTGCTAATTATTCTAGGTGCTAAGTTCAGTTGTTTCTTCCAGCTAAAGGGAGCACCTGTGTACTGCCCTGCCCTAGCTTCACTTTCTCCTAAGCTTAGTTCCTATCACCACCAAAGTGGTGAAGTTCTCCTAAGACACCTGGATTTGAATCCCAGTTCCAGTACCTACTAACTGTGACCTTGGGCAGTCATGGGAAACCATGGTGGGGAAAGTAGTTGGTAAAGCTGCAGGAATTAAAGAAATGTGTATTATTGTGGTGGTGGTTATCAGGGAAATGGCAGGTGGACTGTGAGAATTAATCAAGCATTTATTAAGCGCCTAGCATGTTCCAGGCACTGTGCTAAGTGTTGGGGATACAAAGAAAAGCAAAAACAGCCCCTCCTCCTCTCAAAGACCTCACAGTCTAATGAAGGAGACAACATGTCAATAGCTGTGTGTATGAGATATATGGACGCTAGGTGGCGTAGTAGATCGAGTGGATAGAAGATGTATCTTCCTGAGTTCAAATCTAGCTTTAGATATGTACAAGCTGTGTGACCCTGGGCAAGTCACTTAACCTTGTTTGCCTCAGTTTCTTCATCTGTAAAATGAGCTGGAGAAGGAAATGGCAAACTGCTCCAGTGTCTTTGCCAAGAAAATCCCAAATGAGGTCATGAAGAGTCAGATACAATTGAAAAAAATGACTAAACAATAACAAATGAAAAAAATTAACAAACGAGATATATAGTGTGGAGAGAAGGTATCTCAGAGGGAGGGTGGGGAGAGGGATTGGTAAAGACCTTCTACAAAAGGTAGGATTTGATCTGAGTCTTGAAGGAAGCCAGGGAAGCCATGAGGGGGGAAGGGAGGAGGGTAGGGCATTCCAGACGTGAGGGATGGGCAGTCATGTGCCAGGAACAGCAAGAAGGCTGGCGTGGTTGGAGCACAGTGTGAGACTGGAAAAGGTACGAAGGGACGAGCTTGTAGAGGACTTTGAGAGGCCTGTTTGAACCTGGAGGTGTTGAGTCACTGGAGCTCACTGAGTCAGGGTGGGCTTATGTGGTCAGCTTTGCACTTAAGGAAGGTCACTTAGGCAGCCAAGTGGATGACGGTCTCTGGAGTGGGGAGAGACTTGAGGCAGCCAGAGCAGTTAGAAGGCTAGTGCATAGTACAAAGGAAAAGTGATGAAGGCCTGCAACAGAGGGATGACTGTGTATGTGAGTGGAGACCAGATTCAAGAGACTGGTGGGAAAATATTGCTAGTTGAATACAGGGAGAAAGGAATCTGACTCTGATGAAAGAGCTGAAGGCATCCAGGGTCTGGTAAGGTCAGGAAAGAGCTCTGGATTTTGAGTCAGAGCATCTGGATTCAAATTCTGCTCTCCACTGCTTCCATCTGTGAAATTGGTCACTCTCTGGGCCTCAGTTTCCTTTTCTGTAAACGGGAGGGGCAGGTGGCATAGGGGAGTAGGTGATCTCTAAAGTCTATTCCAAAAAAAATTTTTTTTAAGTCTCTTACAAGTTCTAAATTCTGTGACCGAAAGAGGATGTCTTCCCCCAAGAAATCATCCAGGAAAGGGAGCGATGGGAGCCCTAGCCCTCCGATAGCCCAGGTCAGCCGCAGGTCCATGTGAGCAGCCCTTCACGTTACCCTGACTGGCCCAGCACTGCTCTTGCTGACAAGCAAGCTCACTATTATAAAAGACCCAGCAGGTACTGAGGGGAGGTGATAGCAGCCAGAAGCTCAGCAGCAGCAGAGCCCAGAGCTGATTAGGTTGGAAACAAAGCGTGAGAGGAAAGCAATAAGAAGGGGACATGTGATATTGCTGCTATTGCTGGGGCACGGCTCTCCGAGGAAAGAGCAGAGAACAGCAGTTATTCCCACTGAGAGCCCGTGCCCATGATCTGAAGCTGGGGAAGGGTCCAGAGATCATGGAGGTGAGAGGTCAGGAAGTGACGGCCCCTTGGCAGGGTCCCGAGGACCGACCTCAGTCTTATTCCTTTGAGATTGGGGGGATTTGAGCAGTCAAGGCCTCCTCCCCTATTCCTCCTCCTGAGCCTCAGTCACACCATTGTAAAATCTATCAACAAATACTCGGATTCTTGGAAGTCATCAAGCCTTTTATTGTGTACCTACTATGTGCCAGGCACTGTGCTAAGCTCCAGGATACAAAGAAAAGCAAAAAACTGCTCACAGTCTATTAAGAGAAAACTTTAGAGGCGCCTTGGAAATCATCCAGTCCTCGTTTGACACACGAGAAAAGAAATCCAGAGGTGTGAAAGGACCTGGTTAATAAGAGGCAGAGTCCAGATTGGAACTCGTGGCCACCCACGAGTTCTAGTTCTCCCACCTCTTTAACTGCCCTGTGTTGCCAGCTCACATTTCAATACGGTTCGAATCAGTTTCTCACAACAGCCCAGGGAAGAAGGTAGTCCAAGTACAATTACACCCATTTTACAGATGAGGAAAATGGGGTTCAGGTTAAATGACTTGCCCAAGGTCACACAACTAGCAGCTCAGCTTTTTGATCTTTGGAAATGGATGGAGAGGGGAAAGTGGTGGTCGTGTTTGAGTTTAGAGAAAACTGAGGCAGGATGGGGAGGGTTCAAGGGAACCGCTCAAGCTGGAATCTTGGATCTGGTGGGTGAGTGGGTGGGTAGAGGGGCCTGAGTCAGGTAGCCGGTTCAGCCTGGGAAAGATTTGTTCTTTTGCCTCCTTCCTTCTGGGGAAAGGGTGGAAAAAATTCAAATGTGTTTTGTAGTTCACATGGATCCCCTGCAAACCTCCGGAGAAGTGATAAACAGATCTTTGCATCCTGGTGCTGGTTAATTTGTTTTCAATAGGTTTCAATCAATTAAGTGTGGTCTTCAGGAAGGGAAAAGTGCAGCAGTAATTGGCTAAAATAAATCACTAGGCACTTCAAAAGCAGCCCTCCGCTGAGACCTGCCGGGCGCCACCGGGATCATTCGATTCTTCACAAACGCTGGAGGTGGATTTTTCCCCCGTTGGCGTCTGGGCAGCGCCACGGGAACCGCGCTGTGAGCCGGATGGGAGAGGGGCTGGGGCTGGAGCCGGACCCGGGCCGGGCCGGAGCCTTCCCACCACCGCAGGGAGCACCAAGCGAAGCCCCTGCCCCGCCCTCCCCGCCTCGGCCAATTCTGCCCTGCTCTTCCTCCTCCTCCTCCTCCCTCCTCCTCCTCCTCCTCCTCCTCCTCCCTCTTCTCTCCTCCCTCCTCCCTTCTCCTCCTTTCTCTTTCTTCCTTCCTCCTCCACCCTCCTTCTTCCTCCTTTTCTTTCTCTCCCTCCTCCTCCCCTTCTTCTCCCTCCTCTTCCCCTCCCCCTTTCTTCCTCCTCAGCTCCCCCCTCCTCCTATTCTTCCTACCTCTTTCCTCCTCCTTCTTCCCTCCTCCTCCTCCTTCCTTCCCCTCCTCCTTCTCTTCTTTCTCCCTTCTCCTTTCTCCTCCCTCCCTTCTTCTTTTTCTCCCTCTCCTCCCTCCTCTTCCTCCCTCTTTCTTCTCCTCCTCCTCCCCCCTCCTTCCCCTTCCTTTCTCCTCAGCTCCCCCTCTTCCTCCTATTCCTCCTACCGCTTCCTCCTCCTTCTTCTCTCCTACCTCCTCCTCTTCTTTCTTTTCCTCCCTCCTCCTTCCTTCTCTTCTTCCTCCTTTTCT
>NW_020945064.1:12131662-12138810 GCF_900497805.2 Vombatus ursinus | reverse complement strand
TCCCTCCTTCTCCTCCTCTTTCTTTTCCTCCCTCCTCCTTCCTTCTCCTCTTCCTCCTCTTCTTTCTCCCTTCTCCTTCCTTCTCCCTCCTTCTCCTTTTTTCTCCCTTCCCCTCCTCCCTTCTTCCTCTCCTCATTCCTCCCTCTTTCTCCACCACCTCCTCTTCCTCCTTCCTCCTTCTTCCCCCCCTTCTCTTTTTCCTTCCGCTCCTTTCTAAGCTGATGAGCAGAGATAGAAGAGAGAAGGAAGGCTCAGATGACCTAGACCATCAGCCATTTGAATTTGCTCCTGAGGGTTTATACCTGGAAGGGAAATCATCACTGAGGCTTTAAGAAATAGAGAAAACTAGGAAGCCTGGACCAGAACCACTTCCTTCTTTCTCCTCCTTTCTCTCCTTCCTCCTTAATCAGTCCCTTTTCTTTCCTTCCTTTCTCCCAACCTTTCTCATCCTTTCCCTCCCTTCTCCTTTATCTATCCCTTCTCCCTTGTCTATCCCGTCTCTTCCCTTCCTTACTATTCTTATTTCTCCATCCTTTCCCACCCTCCTCCTTTATCTTTCTTCTTTCCTTTCTCTCACCTTTGTCCCCCTCCTCTTCCTTGTTTCCTTCCATTCTCTTTCCTCTTCGTCTTTCTCCTTTCTTTTTTAAAAATTTTAATATTCATTTATTTTGCCATTTGCTTTCCCCATTTCTCCTTCCCTGCTAAGAAAAGAAAAATGAAAAAGAAACCCCTGGTAACAAAAATTCAGTCAAGCAAAACAAATTCCCACATTGGCCAGGTCCAAAAATGTCTATCACATTCTGGTTCACAAAATGTACACAAGTCTATCACCTCTCTGCCAGTAGGTGTTGTAATTGGTCATTGCATTGGTCAGAGTTCTCAAGTCTTTCAAAAATGTCTTTATATGGGTTTTTGGGTTTGTTTTGGTAATAATTATTCTCTTGGTTCTGCTTACTTTAGTGTGCATCAGTTAATGCAAAGCTTCCCAGGTTTTTTGGAAACTATCCTTCTCATCATTTCTTAAGATACAATAGGATTCTATTATGTTCATGTGCATAATGGGTTCAGTCATTTCCCAATGGGCATCCCCTCAGTTTCTGAGTCTTTGCCACCGTGAAAAAAAGCTGGTCTAAATATTTTCATACATATTTTCGTACCCATTTTTGTATATTCTTTGATATCTTTAAAGTATTCTTTCCCTTCTATCTTCTTTCCTCCTCCCTCTTCCTTCCTTTCCTATCCCTCCCTGCTCCTTCTGTTTCTCCCCTTCCTCTCACTTCCTCTTTCCCCATGGATTTATGGGGTTTCCCCTTAGGTACAATTTATTTCAATTTACAAACACCTTTCACAGGAGAAAAGAGGGATTATGTTCACAGTCAAAAGTATGACAGATTGGGATTAGAATCCCACCTCTGACATTTGTTTGCTGGGTGACCATGTGAAAGTCCCTTGACATCTCCAAACCTCAGTTTCCTTATTTGTAAAATGGGGATAATATTTTGTGTACTTACCCTATAGGATTGTTGTAAGAAACAAAATAAGCAATGCATGCCAAGTTCTTTGTAAACTTTAAAGCCTGGGACAAATAATGGCTGTTGAAACATTGAGGTACAGTACTACCAAGATCCTAACTTCATTTTCTCCACTAATACAATTGACAGTCTTCCTCTCTTCACCATTTAATGGCCAAACCTCTCTGATCTTAATTCAGTCAAGTCAACAACTTGACATCTCTCCATCTCTGTAGGATCTGCTGGATCTTGTGCTCTCTTGTGTGTCTTCAAGAGCCTGGAATCATTTCTATGTCTCTTCAAGATACCAGGGACATGAGTCATGATGGCAATAGAGAACTGATTAGATAGCACAGTAGATGGAACACTGGACTTGAGAATTAGGAAAAACTGGGTTCAAATCCTGCCTCAGGAGCTTACTAGCTGTGTGACTTAATCTCTACCAGCCTCGGTTTCCTCATCTGTAAAATGGGTAATAATAAACAATATAAATAATAATAATAATACCTCCTTCATAGCATTGTTGTCAGGGTGGGATGAGATAACATATGCAGCATTAAATGGCTGTATAAATGCTAGCGATGATTATTTGTGATGGTTGAAAGCTGACTAAGAGAGAGGCAATGATGGGTAGGGAAAAATGTGTGGTTCCCTGGGGCTTTGTATTCCCCAAGGAATAGGTCCTGGAACCAATCATGTTTAACATTTATAAAAATGATCTGGAAGAGGGAATACACAGTTGTCAGAGAATGCCAAGCTCTTTGGGGGTAGTGAAATGCCGAGCCAACAGGGATAAGCCAGAGGAAGATCTTGGGAGGCTGTGGGAGTGGGCAGAGAAGGGACAGATGAGCATCGATGTGGGAAAGCAGAAGGGAAAAACAGTCCAAGCTATACTTAGAAGATGACAGCCTCTGAGAAAAGGGCTCAGGGAATCCTTATAAACTCTTTCTGAAGACATTAGCCTCTTGTGACACACAGTTAGAAAGGTCAGGATGATACTGAGCGGTATAGGGGAGAGGGATTGGGAAAAAAAAAACCAGAAAACCTCATCCTGCCCCGTGGCCCAGACTGGTATGTCCTTGAGAATATTTCAAAGAGATTCGAGGGGTGGCACCTCAAGAAAGATGTGGTGGAGCCTGGTTCAGTTCAATAAACAGTAAACCCTCCTGCATACAGAGCACTTTGCTCAGTATAAGGAGAGATACAAAATTTAAATGAGACATGTTCCCTGTCCTCATGAATCTTGCCGTCTAGAAAAGAGATGAGACAATACTGATAAACAGACAGGATTTCGGGCTAAGTGCACTAGAGAGAATTGTTGTTTTTTGTTTTTTAAGTGCTGTGTCATGTCTGAAAGGGGAAGTCAGTTCTTTTACACACATGGGTAAAGCTTCCTAGAAAAGACAGTCTTTGATTTGGCCTTTAAAGACTAGGTAGGAATTCAGCTGTTGAAGGCATCCTAGGCCTGGGAAAGAGTGTGAACACAGAGGTTGGAAGGGATTGGGGGTAGGCCAATTTTGTTGGGAATTGTTGTTGTTCAGTTGCGTGCAACTCTTCGTGACCCCATTTGAGGTTTTCTTTGCAGAGATACTGGAGTGGTTTGCCATTTCCTTCTCCAGCTCATTTAACAGATGAGGACCCTGAAGCAAACAGGGTGAAGTGGCTTGCCCGGGGTCATACAGCTAATAAGTATCTGAAGCTGGATTTGAACCAGGTCTTCCTAACTCCAGACCTGGCACTCTATCCACAGGGTCACCTAGCTGCCCCATGGTTGGAAATTAGAAAAGAACAATGTAAATGATGACTGCAAAGGGTCTGTTACATGCACCAGTGAAAAGTTGAATCCTCATTCTGGAAAGACAAAAGCTAAAGAGTCATTTGAAGAAAGTGTATAAAGTCACAGGTGGAAGAGCTTGGTATAGTACACAGAACTACGGACCGAAGCCAGGAGCCTGGGTTCTGTGCTTAACTGGGCAATGACCTGGGGCAAATCAGTCCCTTCTCTGGGCCTTACTTTTTTCCTCCATTTAAAAAAAAAAAGAAAAGAAAAGAAAAGAAAAGAAAAGGAAAGGAAAGTTGGATTAAGATGAGCTGTTTCACTAGCATGAAATAGTCTGTGTGCTTCTGGGTTCCTTAAATTGGGGATTTTAAAAAAATTGGGGATTAACTCAGTATGGAGACAGGGAGAAGGCAGTGTCTTTCCCTTCTGTGAGGTCCATTTCAATCAGTGATGCCTCTGGACATTCCAGGGTCTGCCCAAGTGGTCTGTCCTGGTCTAAGAGGGGGGCCCAGAGCTGGTAAGGACTGAAAGCACTTTGCCATCTCTGGAAGCCACTCCTGGGCAGTCTTTCATTTCCCCTGCAGCTCCCCCTGGGGTTTGCAGGTCTTTGGGAATGGGCCCTTGGTGCCATGGGCCATTCAATTACAGATGCCTAATGAAGTACACTCTATCTTAAAAGAATGACCTAGACCCTTGATCTGAGCATGAAATCTGAGCTGGAAGACTTGGAAGGTATGGGGGGGGGAGAAAGGGGGGGAGAATTCCTGAGCACTTCACCAGCCCTGCCTGTAATTACCGCACACAGTGCTTTGATTGCTCCATTCCAATTAATTAAACACGGCAGTGACCCAAATTATGATCCCTTGCCTTGTACAGTGCAGTATTTTTAACCTTAACTGTCTGGGCTGTGTTTAGATTTCAAATCTGGGCAGAAGTATCACCCGCGGGAGAATGAGTGGTGTTGAACCGAACCTTGCGGATGACAAACCCTGTAATTAGAAACTGTAGTGTCCCAGAGACTGGTCTTTAAAGCTGTCAGAAGCCAAGCGCCAGTCATTTGATACAAGACTATCATTACTGCGCTGAACCTGTTAGCTGCAGGTAAATAACATATTATACTGGGGACAGAAAGTAGGCAGGTTGGGGAATTCTCCGGCTCTTAATTAGGACCAGTGGCGCAAAAGATGGATGATTTACCCTTCCCATTTCCTTCATTAGAAGGAAGTTTCAGAGCTTGGTGCCTGATTGCAGAAGGTACAAGGCTGCTGAACTGGCAGAATCCATTTGCCTCCCAGATCTTACGGGCTCAGCAGTATAGTTGCCACCTCGGCTCCGGAGTTTTCTCTTCCTTTGTCCCCATTTTGAACCCTCCTTCTGACAGCATGGGGAGGCCTGGTGTGTCCCCAGCAGGAGGCTAAGGCCACTATTGGAGATGCCCAGCAGAAGCAGATAAGAGAAAGGGACTGGGGTTGAAAGAAAGAAGGATAAAATGCCCTGGGGTGGGGAGGCCTCTCTGAGGCCCAGCATCCATCCCATCCATCCCATCCATCCCAGGGGAGAGATCTTTCCAAGGTTGAAGAGATCAAACTTTGTATACTGAATGCCAGGTTGGACCTCCACCAAGGTCTTTGATGTGATAGGGATTCCAGCTCTCCAGTATAATTTCATTTCCTTTTAACAGAGCTAGAAGGGACCTTAGGGGGTCACCCTTTCTCACTCTCTCATTTTCTAGAGGAGCAAACTGAAATGGAGTGGGGAGAAGGCAAACGGGGAGATTTGGTCCTTTGTTCTTGAGCAGGACCAAAATGGCATCACTATGTTGGACTCAAGGTCCAGTGCATCCTACTGTGGCCAATAGGACCAGTACGAGATCGGAAGGCTCTGCCCCAAACAGTCCACATGAACACATTAAGAGGGGGAGAAGTGAGCTGCTCAAGGTCACCCAACTCCAGTTAGTAGGACAGCCGGGACTGGCACCCTGAATCTTGATTCCCAGACCAGGGCTTTTATCCTATGGAGCCTCCCTCCTTACCAGTAACTCATCACTAACCCCCTAATCTCCTGTGCTAACCTCCTTATATTCAGGGGATGAGCTGCCTTCACCAAAATCTCTCTGTAGGGTTTTCCACATGAAGTATTGGGTGATGAAGATGTGGGGGAGCTATGACTTCCACCTCCTTTTAGCTGCAATATGGGGGATCCCCTTTTAGTGATGGAGAAATCACAGTGGCCATCCAACCTAAGCATCCCAGCATTGATCTGGAGAATTGAGTTCAATATAACATCTCCATCTTGCCCAGATTTTCTCCTCTAACCTCTCAGTGCCCCCAAACCCTACTGGATCTAGTCTCTCTGTACAACCTCCCCCCTCCACCTCCACATTTGTCTTCCTCCAAGACTCTTCCATTTCCACTCAGTCCTGACCCACCCAATCTTAGTACGTAGAGTCAGCAGGAGGGGGAAGGGAACAAGCATTTATTAAGGGCCAACTATATGCCAGGCACTGTGCTAAGTACTTTCCAAATATTATTTCATTTGAGGAAACTGAACCTCAGAAAGGGGGAAATGACTTGTCTTGGGTCACACTGTGACTAAATCACAGACCTGGCAGCTGAACCTAGCTAGGTCCTCTGATAACAGAGGACTTTTTTCACACCATCACATGGCATAACTCTCCTGTCTGTACCTACCCCCAGTCAACTTCTATCTACTTAGGTCTCTTCTGCCAGCTGATTCCAGTTCTCTGCCAGGTTGGGTGTTGATTATATAACTTCTCTCAACATACACACACACACACACACACACACAGCACCAGAGATTAAGGTAGAAATTGTTGGTTTCATTTGAAATTCATATCCAGGCTCCAGATCAGTTGGGATGTAATATTAATGGAATGGAATTAGTCTGAGCAGCTCAGGAGAGACACTGGTCAGGATGGGCAATAATCCTCTTACCCAGGGTCCCTTGAGGCAGCATGATGTCCTGGAAAGAACACAGGAACAGGACTTAGAGGCCTTGGGAGGTTCTGAGCTTCCTGCCTCTCCTTTATCTTCTTTCCCTGTGAAATAAGTGAACTTTAAGGACCCTTCAAGCTCCTGCAGCCTCAGTTTTATCATCTAAAATTTTATGTTTCCTCCCATCTCTAATCGCCAATGTTTGAGGGGCCTTTCTGGTCTTAACATTTTCTGTTCTAATGGACAGTCCTGCTCCTACGGTTCTATGGGTTTATGGGCCAAGGAAGGGAGGCCTTCAAACAAAAGCCTGCCTGATTCCTGAAGGCCCCTTCAGGGCAGCAGGTCTTTCAAAAGCTAAGTACCACAGGGTTGAAAGTCACCATTTTCCTGGAGTTTAAGGGCCCAGACGATCAGGGATTAGGAGGATTTGGGGGGAGGTTGGGAGGAGGAAGAAGGCCGGGTAACTGTGCATTTGCACTACAAAGACCCAAATGCAGGAAGCAATTTCTCTCCCTGTCAAAGGAGTAGACATCAAGGGATTAGAAAGGCTGGAGGCCTCGCTTCTCTACCTTTTCTCACTTAGGTTAGGCTAGCTTTCACTAACCCCTGCGTAGATGGTAGACTCCTATAGCAGTAGAGAAATGTGAATTATTATTAGTATTATTATTATCCTTTCTGTAAGCTTTTTGAAGGGCGAGGCTTCCCTCTGTGGGTCTCAGTTTCCCCACGTGTAATTCAATGAAACAAATATTCAAATATTCATTGTTAAATTGTAATCGTATTATAAAATGAGAGTGGTGAATTAGTTGGTCTTCTAAGTCTCAGTCCAGCTCTGAATTCTGTGTCCTAAATGGTATGTGTGTGTGTGTGTGTGTGTGTGTGTGTGTGTGTGTGTGTGTGTGT
>NW_020945064.1:12116824-12131652 GCF_900497805.2 Vombatus ursinus | reverse complement strand
TGTGTGTGTGTGTGTGTGTGTGTGTGTGTGTGTGTGTGTGTGTGTGTTCATTGCCTTGGGACTTAGAACCAGGATCGTGTTTGAATGAGCCCAAGTGCTGGCAGTCTTACAACCTGACTCTTTGGGTTCTGAGAATATTAGAGCTGAAGGGACCTTGACAAGCATCTTGTCTACCCCCACCTCTCCATTTTACTGGGGGGAAACTGAGGCTCTGAAAGAAGTGACTTCCCCAAACGGTAAGGGAACAAGCATTTATTAAATGCCAGCTGTGTGCCAACAATTATGCAAAGAGCTTTGTAAATATTACGTCATTTAATTGTTACAATAACCCTGGGACATAGGTGGTATTATTATCACCATTTTACATTTGAGGAAACTGAGGTGGACAGGGGTTAAATGACTTGACCAGGTTCGCATAGCTAGTAAGCCCATGTGAGGCTAGATTTGAACTCAGATCTTCCAAGGTTACATGGTGAATTAATAGAAAAGCTTAAAATTGGCCAGGAGGAAGACAGGCCTTCTTCCCCCTAGATTCATTTCCCTTTTCCTCAGCTCTAGTCAGCAAGCATTTGTTAAATGCCTATGTGCCAGGCACATGATAGGTATACGAAGGAAAAAAACAAAACTAGATAGTCTCTGTCCTCAAAAAGGTTATATTTCTTTGGGGGGAAGGGGTACAAACAACATATGCACAGAGAAGCCATTTTTTTTTTTTTTTTGGCTAGGCAATGGGGTTAAGTGACTTGCCCAGGGTCACACAGCTAGTAAGTGTTATGTGTCTGAGGCCGGATTTGAACTCAGATCCTCCTGAATCCAGGGTCGGTGCTCTATCCACTGCCCCACCTCGCTGCCCCCAGAGAAGTCATTTTGAAAAGAGACAAAGTAATTTTGGATTGAGGGTGCTAATACCTAGGACATGGAAGAAGGGTCAGAACCTTCCTAAGCTGGTGTTTGAATGAACAAGGACAGCACCCCAGACATCAGTGACTGAATGCAAAAGTTCCAGGGTTGGAGATGGAGGATCATGTAGGGGGACCAGAAGGGCAGCCATTTTAGCTAAAGGTGAAGTGAACCGTGAAAGATCATTTGAAGCCAGCTCACCAAGGGCTCTGAGCACCAAAGGGAGCGGCATCGAAGAGGAATTGAGGAGCCCCCAGAGCATTTAGAGCTGGAAAGGAAGGACGCGGTTACCTCTGGCAAACTGGGGGAGCCCTTGCTCTTCATCTGCAGTTTTTTACCTACCCAATTGGGCTGAAAAAAACATCAAGTGATCTGAGAAGTCTCAGATCTATGGTTCACTACCAGCCCACAGATTAATCAGTCTGTCATTAGTAAGCCTCCCAAACAAGGGTATGATGCTTGCCCTCCAGGAGCATACAGTCCAATTCCGTCCATGAGTATTGACCCAGAGTGCTCAGCTCTTTTCAGTCTACCATATACATTTGGGCCCATTGGAGTAACACCTCCAAACAGAGGCTCCTACATGCTTTTATGCAACTTGGGAATGTCCAACTACTTTCTTCGTTCCATTGTTCTTGCCCCCCCCAACCCCGAGACACCCCCCCCAACACTTCCACTTCCAACAATAACATACACACACAGAATTCTGCAAAAACTGGAAAGCAATTCGGTATAGTGATTGTGTTGAGGCAGCTGGGTGGCAGAGTGGAAGCAAGAGGACTTGAATTCAAATCTGGCCTCAGACTCTAGCTGTAGGACCTTGGACAAGTCACTTAACTCTGCTTGCCTCAATTTCCCCATCTGTAAAATGAACTGGAGAAGGAAATGGTGAATCACTCTAGCATCTTTGCCAAGAAAAACCCAAATGGGGTCACAAAAAGTCAGACTACAACTGAGAAAACAACTGAACAACAAAAATAGTAGTCGTGAACTCTGAGGACCTAAATTCAAATCTCTGCTCTGCCACTCTGCTACTTTGGGTGACCCAGGGCAAATCCTTTCCCCTTCTAGGGCCTTGGTCAACAGTCAGTCAACAAGCATTTATTAGGTATGTGTTTGCTTTATTCAAGGAACCGTGCGGAAGGCTGGCATATCAAGAAAGGCAGAAACACTATCTTGCTTACATTCTGATGAGGGAAACACTACCTGTGTATATTTAAGATAGAGAGAGAGCAAAGGGAAGGCAATCTCAAGGAGGGGTGGAGAAGAGGCTGGTTAGGTCTCCTATGGAGGGTGGAATTTGAGCAGAATCCTAAAGGATGTCTAGGAAGCTAGGAGGTGGGAGGTAAGGAAAGAGAGCATAGGAGACAGCCAAGGAAAAGGCATGGAGTTGGGAGATGTTTGAGGAATATCCAGAAGGCAAGTGTCTCTAGATTGTAGAGGAGGTGGCCAAGAATAAAATATGAGCAGACTGGAAGGGGCCAGATAATGATGGGCTTTACATGCCCAAGAGAGGATTTTATATGTGATTCCAGAAGCAATGGGGAACCGCTAGAGTCTACTGAATGGGGGGTGGGGTGACATAATCAGACCTGCTTTTTAGGAAGACCTCTTTGGAAGCTCAGTGGAGGGTGGTTTGGACTGGGCAGAGACCTGAGGCAGGGGGACAAACCAGAAGGCTGTTGGAGAAGTCCAGAGGAAAGATGGAGAGAGTCTATACCATTGTGGTGACTTTGAGAATGGAGATCAAGCATACACACACACACAGACACACACAGACACACACACATGCACACACATGCACACACACACATGCGCACACACACACATATGATGATGCGAAGGTAGACATGACAAGACTTGGCCACAGATTGTATATGTAAAATGTTTCCCCAACTTTAAAATGAAAGAGATGGGCTTAAGTGATCTTCTAAGGCTCTTTTCAAATCTGAAATACACTGGGGGAAGGAGAGAGAGAATTTGGAACCCATTTTTTTTAAACGAAAGTTAAAAATAAATAGAAAAAATTTAAGGAAAATAATACATAAATTGCAGTAGATGTGATGCCAAGAGACCCAAGTTCAGATTTCAAATCAAATACTTGCTAGCTGTGTTAACTATTTAACCCTTCACAGCCTCAGTTTCTTCATCTGTCAAATGAGGATAATAATATTACTGCTACCTCCCTTACAAGGTTGTTGTAAGGAAAACACTTACAAATGTCAATGCTGATGAAGATGATGAAGCTATGAATTGCTGAGCCATTTTTTTTGTCCATACACAAATTTCCCCAAAACCCTCAAATTTGACATCATCAAAGCCCAGCTTGTCCAGGCCCATTTCTCTCCATAGTTTCTGTCCACCCTACCTGCACCCCTCCCCCACTCTTGGTTTGGTGTCTGTAGAATGATTGATGGCCCCGAGAGTTAGAATGGTATAAATCCAGGTCTGCCACTGTTTTTAAAGTACTTGTCTTGGTGACATATTTGGTTGGTTTGGATGCTTGGATAGGAAATCAATCACCTGGCGTCCAGGACACACACCACCCCCTGAACTACGTTTTAATTTGCCAGTCTGTGGGTTCCGTACACAAGTATTCATCTATATTTGTGTCAGGTGGGATTGCTTTTGTCTTCCTGTGCCTACTAATAAATCCCTCTGTATATATCTCTCTATTCAGCATTCTGCTTTCTGGGTATCTGCTTTGAAAATTAAATTGGGGTACAGTGATATTTTTAAATACATAAAGTCAAGGTCCACCTGCTTCTCTTCCTACCCACCCTCAGAGACAGTTGGGGTGGCCCCATTTGCCTCTGGCACCTATTGGTTAGCAGGACAACATTTTTGGGATCAGGGTTTGATTTTAGTGGTAGGTTCTATATTGGACTAAGGGCAGACATTTCCATGGTTCCCAGTTTGGAATCCAAGAGGTGTAGGCAAAGGAACACTGAATTTGGAGGCTGAAGGTCTGGATTCTCATCTACCCTTTGTCATTTATGAACTATGTGACATTAGGTAAATCACTTCCTAACTCAAAGACCCAGTTACTCTCTTGGTAAAATGAGGTAGTTTGCCTGGATGCATTCTTAAACTTTTTTGTGTGTCATAGGTCCCTTTGGTGGTGTAATGAATCCTACGGACCCTTCTTTTAAATGCATTTAGCAAAATACATAGGATTACAAAGGAAACCAATTATATTGAAATATAGTCATCAAAATACTTAAAAAAAAAAAAACCAGGTCACAGAACCCCAGCTAAGAATTCCTGACCAAAATGATCTCCAAGGTCCCTCCCAACTGTAACATTCAGTGTCTCTGTGACTTTGGGTTTTCCAAAATTCCGTTCTGGAATTCAGGTCCTTTTTCTCTCTCCTCCACACTCCCGCCCCAAGTGATGGTAGCTGATCTGATTATATTTTCACGTTACAAATACTTCTATGACCCATGTCCATACCATCCTTCCATCTGACTCAGAACAACTAGTAGCAAGAATTGAGTTTGAGATGCAAGTAGATGAATAGAAGAATTTCAATGAGAAATAAATCAGAAACCATTACTTAGGAGGCTCTGGGTAAATGAGGAGACTGGCTGCTTAACAGAAAGTGAGGTTGTTATCTCACAAGCGTTGATGACACTTTGTTTTGGAATCATAGAAAGAATGCTGGAGGTGGAGTCAAGAGAGACCAGAGCCATAGCCTCCTCTGACTCCTAGTCCCTCTATGACCATTGCTGTTCAGTCGTTTTTCAATTGTATCCTACTCTTTGTGACCCTATTTGGTGTTTTCTTGGCAAAAATACTGGGGTGGCTTGCCATTTCCTTCTCCAGCTCGTTTAACAGATGAGGAAACTGAGGCCAACAACTTGCCCAGGGTCACACAGCTAGTAATGTCTGAGGCTGGATTTGAACTCAGGAAGATGAGCCCAGCCCTCTCTCTTATGTGCCATGTAGCCACTCTTCTATGACCATAGGTAAATCATTTGATCTCTCTGAGACTCAGTTTCCTTAACTGACAATGACTGTAGTCAAGACGGCTTATAAAATACACGCCAAGAGCCTGCTAGATCTAATTCATGAAAAACACGGTCCACAATCAAAGTACACTTGAATGGCATAATAATATTTATTTCATCAACTCTACAAGATAATGCACAGAAAGCCCTTTATGAACCTTGAGCATTATAAAAATGGCAGATATCGCTATCATCATCATCATCATCATTTCTTTTGCTATATGAGTGGGTCTTGTGGGCACTCTCTTCACTGATGCAGATTGCCACCCACAGTTGCCTTTTCATCCTGTTCACTCTTGTCTTTATCTTCCCATAAATCACTATGTCAATCACCCAACTTGCTGGGTTCTTTGCTCTGAGTGTTCTCTGATGGATTCTCCATTGGTCATTCTTTGCTATTCTCCTTACATGACTAGCCTGCCTCCTTTCCTGGGGGGACATTTCTCTAATGATTTCTATTTTGCCTCTTCTCTTATGGCATTCCTCATTGGCAAGCCGCCACTGTTCCAACCTGCTCTGACCCGCCACCTACTTCTTTGGTGACCTTTGGATGGTCTACAGCTTGAATTCTTTCATACCATATTCTGCCATTGGCAGCCATAGGAGAAATGCTTGTTGTTATTGTTGTCCCATGTAGTATATGTAGGGGTCAGGCAGTCAACAAGCATCTATTAAGCACCTTCTATGTACTGCACACTGGGGTTACAAAGGAAGGTGGTGGGGTGGGGGAGTCCCTTCTGTCAAGGAGCTTACAGTCTATGGGAGCAGAAAACATGCAGACAACTGTGTGCAAACAAGGTGTGAAAAAGATAAATTGGAGATGGCCAATAGAAGAAAGGCACTGAGGTTAAGGAGGCCTGGGAAAGGCTTTTTCAGAAGGTGGGCCTTTAGCTGAGTCTTGAAGGAAACCAGGGAAGCCAGTAATGGCATCTGCCACTCAAATGTCCTCATCCCCCCTCAAATGAGACATTCAGGCAGCATTTAACATTAATATGGCCCTGGTACCCCGAAACCTAGGACCAAGAAGAAGCAGACATCCCACATAACACTGATGTCCCTGGAGGAATTTTCCAACTACACACTCAAATGAGTCAGTAGGGAACTGGCTTCCAACACCCCTTTTACAGCTAAATCTAGGATCTGCCGATCCCACATCCAATCCCACATTTAGTCTCATTTTTTTTCTGTTCAGATGCAGCATTTTGGGAGCTGGGATTTGCATGGTCAGAAGCTTCCACACTGTCAGCCATTCGACAAGTATTGTGTGGGGGAGGTGAAAGAGAAAACATGGCCCCTGCCTTCAAGAAGATTACAGTCTAGTTGGAGAGACAAGACAAGATCAGTGCCTAGGAGGGGGCCAGTGCCTGCTAGTATCTAAATTACAATGAGTATGGCCGTGTCAGTCATTCAGTAAGCATTTACTCTGTGCCAGACACTGTGCCAAGCACTGAGAATGAAATGCAACAGAATAATGAGTTTTCAAAGACAGTTCTTGCCTTCAGGGAGCTTACATTAGGAAGGAAGAAGCTGATTAGTGGGGTCAAGGAAGAGGAAGTGCTTCAGCCTGGGCCTTGAAGGTTGGGTAGGGTTTCAAAGGCATTGAAGAAAACACAAGCTCTTCAAAGCAAAGGGAATTCAGTGCCTTGCATTCAGTAGGTGCTTACTAAATATTTA
The DNA here is from genome assembly GCF_900497805.2 of Vombatus ursinus. Lineage (NCBI taxonomy): Eukaryota > Metazoa > Chordata > Mammalia > Diprotodontia > Vombatidae > Vombatus > Vombatus ursinus. The sequence continues at coordinate 12,125,068 of NW_020945064.1, read as the reverse complement.
TTGGCCAGAACCACATGAACAGAGGCAGGTAATTTAGCAAACACTTGATGATCATCCAGTCTGTTCAAGGCCTTCTTTAGGCACTTCTAGGAGAAGTCCAGAGGATATAGAGACACAGCAGATCTGAGGACATTAGGAAACAATGGTGGGGCAGATGGTATGGCCTGGTGGTAAAGCCTTCCATCTCACTGGGAGGACTAGAGTGGGTGACTTTCATCTCATCCAAATTGTGTGAGCACCCAGACAGCGTGGATGGGTTTTGGGTGGCCCAGGGAGAGAGGAGGGGAGGAAAAGAAGGCCTGCTCTTTACAAGGCCCTGTGTTAGGCATTGGGTGGGGTTCCTAGCCTCATGGAAATTATACTCTAATAGGGGAAATACTGCAAATACACAAATAACCATAAAGCATGGCAGGATGAGATAAGTGTCATAATAGAGGAACAAAGTGGTTTCCATCCTCACCACCCCTTCTCCCCTCAAACACACATGCACACATTGATAGTAACTTAGACCTTACATAGTACCCTTTACCCTTCCCTACTGCATTTATCATGGTTTATCATGTATTATTGTCTATTCTAGCAATTTATAGGGGATCTTATCCCCCTTCTAGACTGGAAGCTATAAGAGGGTAGGAACATTGTTTTTTTCCGTACTTTCTATCTCCAGTGCCTCACTCTGTGGGTAAACAGAATAAGTGAGGGGAATAAATATTTATAGAGTGCCTACTATGTGCCAGGCATTATGCTAAACATTTCTGTACAAATATTATCTCATTTGATCATCACAACAACTCTTTGAGGTAAGTGCTATTACCACTACTACTACTACTACTACTACTGCTACTACTACTACTACTACTACTATCACCTTGTTACACAGGAAACTGAGGCAGACAATTAAGTGACTTGCCCAGGGTCACATATACAGTCAGTGTCTGAGGCTGGATTTGAACTCAGATCTTCTTGACTCTAGGCTCAGCATGCTCTCCACTGTGCCACACGGCTACCTCTAGATTTGGGACCTAGTCCAAACTTAACTGGCTATGTGAATTTAGCCAGATCACCTTTTCTCCTTGGGCCTTATGAATGAGTTAGGCTGAATGACCTCTAGCACAGCTTTAAGAGTCTCTGGCTCTCTGAGACATAGGTCCCTAACCTCACCTACCACCCTATGTTATAGGGAATGTCAGCTTTAAGCTGTTAAGGTTTGAGGACAGAAAAATGTCTCAGGAGAGCATTAGTGAGTAACAGTGGTTTCAGGAAATCCCATGCTAAGAGGCTCACACCCCCTGTGGCCAGTTCCTAGGAGGCCTTTGTTACTAGTACCAATTCTTGGGGATGGGGAGGTTGGGAGGCTGGTGTTCCTGGCCTCCAGGGGCATTCTCAGAAGCTGATGTTGTCCTTTCTGCTCCATTCTGTTTCCTTGGGTCCATTAAGGATGGGAATGATGAGATTGCTCAGTCTAACAGGATAGGAATTTGTGAGTGTGTGTGTGTGTGTGTGTGTGTGTGTGTGTGTGTGTATGTGTGTGTGTGAGACAGAGAGAGAGAGAGAGAGAGAGAGAGAGAGAGAGAGAGAGAGAGTAGTCTTGGGATTGTATGTGGCCCATGATTAAGCATCTAGCAACTCAGCTGCCTCTTGCTGTGGTCCCTGGGGTGGGGGGTGGGGTAGAGGTAAATTTGGCTCACAGCAGGGACCCCTCTTCCCCTAATCCCCATCCTGTCCATGTCCCCATTCCAGCATATGTACGCCTGTAAGCCATCCTCAAACCCCTATAACTGGGCAGCCTGGAACAAGGTATTCCGTTTCACCATAGTATTGTCTGCTGGCTCCTTCAGCCAGCCCCCTCCCCAACATTTCCCTTCTCCCCTCCTGGTCTCTCCTTCTCCCCCTGAGCTCTCCCTCCCCCACTCCTGATCTCCTCCTTTCCTCCCCTGTAGACGGTTTTCCTGACAGAGGCTGACAAGAGCCATTTCCAAGATGGATTGATTCAATTTAGCACAAATTTTTGCTGGATTTGGTGACGTATGGCTCCCCTGTTGAAACTGCATTGAATGTGACTCCCAAGTGCCGTGGGTTTATTAGACCCTGCATACCATATACCAGTTCAAGCAGGCCGCCGCTGAGCAGGTTGGGCTGGCTGTGCACGGACTGGAGAGACCTTTAACTCATCGCACCTGCCTTGCCATTTTCTGATTTTTCTCTGCCTTCACTAGGGCTCCACACTTCTCAGGCTCCCCCCTCTCTGCCTCCCTCCCCCACTTCTCTTTTGTAAGGGCAGCTGAGGAAGAATATTTGAGCAGCCCCTGCAAGGAAAGAACCTGATGAGCCAATTTTATATTGTACTCTAGGGGCTGAATTTCAATTTTATTCCCAGCAGCAAAGTTTTGCCACTGCCGTAGATGCCACTCCGGGAAAACCTGAGCTAAAGACTTCTCCCCTCTGGGCTGATAAATTCTTAATGTGGGGAGCAATTCCAGGCAGGTGATGTTGGAACAGACCCTCTCCTACCCTCTTGCCACCATGGGCCTTGCCCCCTGGTGCGGAACTGAGAATCAGCAGCCGCAGCCAGGATAGGACTGTATGTACCATGCTCACCCACATCTGTACCCAGTACACACAGCTGGTGACCTCTCTCCATCTCTGCTGTTGTGCATGCAGGGGTATGACTTGGGTTCTGTAACCCTGGCTTATGAAAGGGGTTACTCTTGGTGCCTGATGCTGGCAAAAACAGAGAGGGATGGAGGAAAGGTCAAGGGGGGCACCTTATTAGGAAGGCAGTCTCACAGCTTGGCCTTAGTAACATGGCAGAGGTAAATGTTCACAGTTGATTTTTTTTTTCCTCTTCCATTCTCTTCTCTTGGATACAATCTTTCCCTGGTTTCTGCATTCCCCACCCTAGTGAGGCATGGGAGAGATTTTTCCCTTATGGATCTCACAGGGCAGAGCCAAAATAGTTGAGGTGGGAGTGGGTAGGGGGGAGTTGGGGAGGAGAAGAGAGCTCCTATGAAATTCATGTAGTGGGAAGAGCCCAGGGTTGGGAATCAGGAGTCTGAGTTCTCTTCATGGTTCCTCTCTTGGCTAGTAGCGTGACTCTAGGCCAGTCATTTTACCTATTCGGTCTGTAATTCTCTCCTTTGTAATAATGAAAGGGTTAATTGATAACCTGGCATCTGTGAACTTGTTTTTAATTTTAATTTAATTTTTTTATTTTTTGTTTTGTGTGAACTTGTTTTTAAAATATCTCGAAGACTAGTGTTTCAATATAATTGGTTTCCTTTGTAGTCCTATATATTTTATTGTATGCATTTAAAAGAGTTGTTCTGAGAAGGGGTCTACAGGCTTCCAAAGGAATCCAGGACCCAAAAAAAAAAGGTTACTTACCCTTGGACTAGACGGTTTGTTAGGCCCTTTCTGGTTCTATTAGTTTGTAATCCAAGGTTCCTTCTAGTTCCAGCATTTTGTATTTTATGTTCTAGCAATTTATGTTCTAAGGTCCCTTCTGTGTTCCTCTTTGACATTCTGTGTTCTGAGGGTCCTCCCAGCTCTGACTCTCTGTGTTCTAAGGGCCCTTCCAGCTCTGACATTCCCTCTTCTAAGGGCCCTCCCAGCTCTGACACTGTGTTCTAAGGGCCCTCCTAGCTCTGACACTGTCTATTCTAAGGGCCCTCCCAGCTCTGACATTCCCTCTTCTAAGGGCCCTCCCAGCTCTGACATTCCCTGTTCTAAGGGCCCTCCCAGCTCTGACATTGCTATGATCTCTGTAAGGTTGCTTGGCCCCTGAGCAACTAGAATGGTAGGATTCCAGACTGCAGAGAGAGGGACCTCGCAGCATTAGGGAAGAGATAATGTGAGAGGGACAGACAGTGAGGGCAGAGGTTATGAAGATGAACTCTGCCTGTGGGCTGGGGAAGAAGAGGAAGCCGGTGGAGAAAGATAGAGAGGGAGCTGGTGAAATGGCCTCGGGTGCTAAGAGGCTCAGAGACCCAGCCAGGGCTTCCTCCTCCTCGGCTGCTTGCTGATTGCAGTAATTGCAGAGTTAGGGAGTCAGCGCTAGCTAGCGTTAGCCTTCATTAAGGGGATCTGTCCCTTTCTCATCCCCCATTGGTCAAAGACTGGGGTATCGTGGGAAATACTCTGCACTTGGGAATTAAGAGGCTTGGGGCTGGTCCCCGCTCCATTGTGGGTCCTTAGGCACGTCATTATAACCTGGTGCAATGAAAAGTTGACCCCAACATAGTGATGTCATTTTGGTCCCCTTGGAGAATGAAGGACAACAACTAATTAACCGATCGCCTTGTATAATGAAAATGCACTTCATTTGAGTAGAGAGGTGCAGGGTTTGAATCCTGGCCACAGGCTTCCCCAATCTTCCAGAAGGGTCCCGGGCATAGGAAAGGTTAAGAACCCTTTGACTATATCACCTATAATAGTACAGCACAGCACGGTTATAATCTCAGGATCTCTTGAGGTCCTTTCCAGATCCAGGACAAGTAAGAAACAGCAGTGGATAGAACATTGGACTTGAAGTCAGGAAGACCTGATTTCAAATCCTGCCTCAGACGTTCACGAGCTTTGTGACACTAGGCAAGTAATTTAACGACTCTCCGCGCCTCAGTTTCTTCATCTGCAAACTGAAAGGGTTGGACTCTAAGGTCCTTTCAAGCTCTAAGAGATCTTATTATTTATTTATTATTTTATTATCTTCTTAGCCTGGCATTTCAGAGCAAGATCAGGTCTGGGCTGAGTCCCAGAGCCACAAGTTTGGAAGGCGATTAAGCAGAGACACAGAACAGAGCCGGGAGTCAGAGGATCCCTGGGGAAGAAAGGATGGGCAGAGACACCGTGTGGCAGCCTCAGTCTACGGACTGGAAGGAGCGGGGAGTGGCCCAGGCTAGAAGGGATGTGCCTGCTGGGGAAGATTGCCAGGGCCTAGAAATGGGAGTCCAGGCTTCCCATCAAGATCAGGAGACCTTTCTGACTTGAGTCCTTCTGGCTGCAAATTGCCTGCTTGGGTGCTTTCTTCTTCCTTTGCCTTTCCCAATCAGCAGTCTGTCTGTGTGGCTGAAACTCGTAGCTTCAAAGTGTTGGTGGGCTCATCCAACACCCTCCCTGTCATTTTTTCGGGGATGTTTTTGATATCTGTGGTGTTTTCTTCCTTCTCTTTTGAGGCAAATGGCAGATTGATTGCTTTTCATCTCTCACTTTGAATAGCTGTAAGAGCTACTTTATATAAACATCAATTACAGGCACGTAATAAATTAAGGGTCCCTTCCACCAAACCCATTAGAGTCCACTCTGATATCAAAGCATTCCCATCACACCAGGGTTGGGGGGAGGGGGGAAATGTCTTATTAGCCTGGCGATTGTTAGCAGAGACACAACACTGACTTCATTGCATATCTGTTGCAAGGGCTTGGGGTGGGGTGCTAGGAGATTACAGAGGGTCCAGCAATCTCCCTTCCTTCCAGAAAATAGAAAGGCCACATCATGGCCTTTATAAGATCAGTCATAGGACTTAGAGCCAGAAGGAACCTTACAGATGATCCAGTCTCAAGAAACTGAGATCTGAAAAAGGGAATGGATTGGCCTAAGGTCAGGCAGGCAGCCAGTAATGATGGCCATGTTTGTGTAAGCCAGTTGGCTTCGGCTAAAGGAGCCTGTGACATGGAACCATGGTGCTAATTCCATTCCTCTTCCCTTTCCTTTTCAAAGCTACTCTAACCTTTAATGTCAACCTTCCGAGTTTGTGAATCTTTTTTTCCTTGACCCATCCATCCTAGAGTGAGATATGACCCGAATTCAGGAGACCTAGGTTTCCATCTCAAATTACAGTCACTAGCCTTGGGATCCTGAAAGAAGTCATGTCCTAAATCCAGGCCTCAGTCCCTTCATGAATAAAATAAGAGAGTTGAGCTAGAATTATAGATTTAGAGGTGGAAGGGAGCAAGAATTGAGCTAGGGAAACCAGGCTTTTGTAAGAGGTCAAGCTAGGAGATTTCCTTAAGAGGCTGTTGCAATAGTCCGGGTGAGAGATGATGAAGGCCTGACTAGGTTAGTGGCCATGGGGTTAAGGAGAGCGGGATAGATGCAAGAGAAACTAAAAGATTTGGCAACTTATCGAAGATGTGGGATAAGTGAGGTTGAGGAATTGGTTGTGGCAATGAGGTTGCAAACCTTGGTAACTGGAAGGATGGTTGTACTCTCAACAATGATCTGGAAAGTAGAAGAGGGGTGAGTTTAGGGGGAAAGATGGCGACTTCTGGTTTGGACTTGGTGAGTTTGAGATGCTTATGGGACATCCAGTTTGAAATGTCCAGGAGGAAGGTCCTGCGAGGTTAAAACTCAGGAGACAGACTAGGACTGGAAATATAGATCTGGAAGTTATTTGGATAGTGATTATAATTAAATCCATGGGAGCTGATAAGGTCACCAAATTCGAGAGTGTAGAGAGAGAAGAAAGGCAGCTAGGTGGGAGATACAGTGGATAGAGCACTGGGCCTGGAGTCAGGAAGACTTGAGTTCAAATGTGGCCTTAGACACTTAATAGTTGGGTAACCCTGGTCAAGTCATTTAACACTGTTTTCCTCAGTCTCCTCATCTATTAAATGAGCTGGAGAAGGAAATAGCAAATAGATCCAGTGTCTTTGCCAAGAAAACCCCATATGGAGTTGAGGTACATCCACTGTTAAGGAGCATGATTAGGGTGAAGAATCAGTGAAGGAAGCTGAGGAGTGATCAGACAGGTAGAAGGAAAATCAAGAGAGCATGTCAGTGTGGTGAAAACCCAAAGGAAGGGTGCTATAGGAGCATGGCCTCATAGTGGGACTGTTCTGATCCTTTGTGATGGGGGTTAGCAGAATATAGAAGGCATGCTTACTGATAGTGGCATGAGAAATCATCAAGTTTTAGAGCTAGTAGGGACCTTGGTGGTCATCCGGGTCATAGATTTAGAGCCAGTCCATGAGAAAACTTCCCTCCCACCCACTAGACTTAAGTGATTTGCCCAGGGTCACACAGGTAGTGAATTGGAGAGTTGAGATTCAAACCCAAGGTGTCCACACCCCCAAATGTAGTGTTTCGAACAAAGTGGCTGACCCAGGAGACATCATCTTTGGCACCTCCTCTCCACCCTCCACCCTCCACTCCACCTTCTTGAGAGGAGAGGGAATGAATAAATGATTTGGCACACTTCCTTAAAGAGGTTGCCAAACTCCGTTACACATACACACACACACATGCGCGCACACACACACACACAACCATGTATATGCAGGATTTATATTCCGTTGTTCATTTGAAAAAAAAAAAAGACAAAGATACTGTTGCCAGAATCTATTATAAAGATTTCTAAAGTCCAGAAGACTCCCCAAGGGCCATGAATTCATCTGTCCCCACTCCCACCCTTAGCTGCTATATTTTATTTTTGCTTCCCTCCCCTCCACCCCAAGTAATTTAGTTCAGACTGAAGAGATTGGGAAGGTTCTTTCCAGCCCTGCCTGTGGTCTCCAAGGTTTAACGGCTCTCCCTTCTTCCCTTTCCCCTCTTCTCTCCTCCCAAGGTTAAGACTCCTTCCAATTCCAAGTTACTCAATGTCCTGTTCTCCTGGTCCAGCCACCCTCCTTGAACTGACCCTTGTTATGAGTAGGAGAGGAAGAGGGATGTAGGCCGAAGGCTCTGGCCCCAGTAAGATTTGAGTGATCCTTGGCCCAGGGCCTAAGCCAAGACTTCCTGTCTGAACCTGTAGAGAAGGGAGCCTGTGAGGGAGCAGAACCCTCACTCTGCTAGCTGAGCGAAAGGCTTAGGCCCTGGAGCTGCAGCTCCTTGTACATAGTTGTTTGCAGGTTGTCGACCTCATTACGCTATGAACTCTTACGATGGGGGACTTTCCCCCCGTTCTTTGTGTCCCCATCCCTTAGCATGTAGTGTGTGCGTAGTAAGTGCTCGTTGGCTAACAGACATGCCGGCGATTTATTTTTTCTGCTTGAAACGGGTCTCTTTTCCCCGTCTCCATCTCCCTCCATGCCATCCTCGTCTCCTCTCCCCTGACTTCTCCAGACCTGAGTGGAGGGGCTGCTGTAGATGAACCCACAATCCTTGGCACACAGCTGATAGTCAGAAGACAGTCTCATTTAGCGGTCATTTCAGGATCTCTATAAGAACGCATAGAGCAGGCAGCAGTTTAAAACAAAACAAAACACACACACACACACACACACACACACACACACACACACACACACA
>NW_020945064.1:12034328-12116814 GCF_900497805.2 Vombatus ursinus | reverse complement strand
ACACACACACACACACACACACACACACACACACACACACACACACAGAGAAAACAACTATTGCTTTTAGCCTCTGAATTTCCGGGTCGTCCTGAGACTCTTCAGATCATTTTTTGGAAAGTGGCCAAGTAGGAATGGGAGGGGGTGAGGAAAGCAGGTGAAGTGAGGCCTAGCAGCCACAGAAAGGTTTAAAGTGGACTTTTATTTTATTTCGATTTATTAAATTTGACCTTTTGGTTTTTTTAGGACTCGGGATTGAAGTAAGAATAAGACAGTTTTGTGGCCTGCCAGGAGATAGCTTGGGGGAGAAAGGAGACAAGGAGAGTGACCCTCCCCCACGGGCCTTCGGGAGCTGTGTGGCCCAGCCAGACAAATCGAGGACTAGGAACTTTGGTGGGGGGTGAGAGTGGGAGGGATGCAGGGGGACAGTTAGGGAAGGAGGTAGCAGACTGCTCTAGGGAGGGAGAGGGCTGCTGGTGGAGAACAGCAAGGCTTCAGATGCCCTGGGGAAAGCAGGGGGGATGTTTTCTCAATGACAGCTTTTTCTCTGATGGTTTCCAGGGAAATGGGGAGCTCGGAAGGCCAGCAATGACTTCCCCGAACCACTCTCCCCTGCCCTGCCCCACCCCCAGCATAGCCTTCCTGTCGTTTTCTCAGCACACCCTATGGGGGTGGGGACCCTCACCAGCCACCCCTTCCAAGCTCCACAGCCCTTAATGCCTTTCCTTAAAGAGGCAACGGAAAGTGGATGAAAAAGCTTTGGAGTCAGAAGCCCGGAGCAGGAGCTTCAACCTTTGTTAGCTTTGGGTAAGTCCCTAAACTTTCTTGAACCTCAGTTTCTCCTTCTGTAAAAGGGATGTATTCATCCTTGTACCATCTACTTTACACAGTTGTGGTAAGGAAATTACTTGGTAAAGTTTAAAGCAGTGTCATCTATGATTATTATTAGCGGTGATATCAGAGTTGGACTTTGAAGAATAGGAAATAAGAGTCATCTTCATCATAGCTAACATTTATTTATACAGTGCTTTAAGGGTAGCAAAAGTGCTCTGCAAATATTATCTCAATTGATCTTTACAATACCCCCCCCAGGTTGGTGCTATTATTATCCCCCATTTTACAGATGAGGAAACTGAGTCTCAAAGAAGTTTAGGGACGTGGCTAGGGTCTTTCGGCTAGCAAGTATCTGAAGCAGTATTTGGACCCAAGGCCGGTGCTCCATCCGCTGTGCCAACCTTGATGTCTCCAGGAGCTGGGGATGGGGGATGGAGGGAGCTGGCAGAAATTCTAGCACAGGGAAAATCATCAACATAGGTAAGGTGGTAGAAGAGGATGGGGGGCATTTCTAGAGAACATGAGGCAAGTGAGCATTGATTAATAAGCACCCACATTCCAGGCGTCCCTCCTCTGGACCTGGTGACCTTCTTCAGCTGGGGCTCCCGTGATGGAGCCCAATGCTCCAGCTGTGATCTGACCATAGGATCGGCATAGGATCATAGGCTGGTAAGACTGGGTAGGGTCTACTTCACCCTCCTGAGACCTCTTCTTTGGGGCTACCATTCTGCTGCTCCAGAGGAAACAGAGTTCACTTATGAGACCCGATTTGTCCCCAGGCTCAGTCTTGAAAGCTTGGCCCATCAAACTGGAAGAGGTATTACTTCTACTTCCCAATGTTTTCTGCTCCATCTGAGCTGGAATCTTTCATGGTTCAACCCTCCCCCTGATCAGCCTTCAATGACCCTTCTGATCAAGACTCAGTCTTCCCAGGCTGACTTCTCTTCCCTCCTCCACAGGAATACAGAATTTAGAGCTGGAAGGGACCTCAGCATAGAGAAAATGCTAGACCTGGAGTCGGAAAGACCTAGGCTCAAATCCCACCTCAGACTAGTAGTGTGAGAAATCTGGAGAAATCAGGTCATAGGATCGGCTACCTCCTCCCAGACCCCTGGCTTCTCACAATGAAGCCTAACACGGAAGTAGCTTTGGAGGGCTGCCCTTTCACACTGCTGCCCCATTGAGTTTGCAGCCCCCTAGGCCCCCCCCCCCCCCCCCCCCAGATCTCTTTTAAGATGAACCCACTATAGTTCTATACCTGTACCAGCACCCATGCCATGGCACATGGCCAAGGGGAGGGGGACAGAAAGGGCAAGGGACGCATCAGCCAGCCTGCAATTCCTCCCCACCCCAACCAGCAATTCATCCCTCACCCTGTCGGGTCCTTCTTGTCATTTTCTCTCCTGAGTATTCTTTCTCTCTCTCTCTCTTTTTTTTTCTTCCCTGGGAAGGTTTTTATCTTCCCAGCAAAGAATCTTCCAGTCGGGCATTTCATTTCTGGTCTTGGGAGAGAGTGACATTTACATATTAATATTTTCTAAGGGAACCGAGTGCATTGCGGTACAAGTGTCTGCATTGTGGCCGCACATAATGTAAGTGAGATAAAGTGCTGGCCTCCGCTATGAATAACTGCAAATGGAAACCCATGTGGCCGTAAAAGCCTTCACATTTGCCCTGTCAGCATGTGGTACATCGGCTGAACAGCGGCTCACACTTCCTTCTTCTTCCCCCCTCCTCCTTCGAAGGTTTATCTCCTCTTCCAGAGGACATGCTCTTTGTGAGCTGGCTGTCACTTGCTACTGTCCCCTTGTCCCTGTCTGCTGGCTTCCCCCCTTCAGGCCTCAGGAATGATGCTCCGGGCCCCAAACGCCCTGATAGACACTATTAGTGTGGAGTGGAATGCATCTCCCAGATGCCGGCTGGATTTATCTCCCCTTTGCAGAGACCGCTGGTTATCAGGCTACCCGCCCGCGCTGCTCACCTCTGGTCATTGGCTTCTGCTGATCCTTCTGATTTGGCACAGAGGGTTCTGAGTGCCCCTGGCACTCAGGATTTAGCGTCAGAGGAACCTGAGTTGGAATCTCAGCTGGCTTACTCACTACCTGCATGACCAAAAGCAAATCCCTCCCCTCCTCTGGGTCTTAGCTTCTCTTGCTTTGTAAAAGGAGGCACTGGGAATTAGGTCACAAGATCACAGATGTAGAACTGGAAAGAACCTTAGAGTGGAGGAAACTGAGGCAGGGAGGGCTTAAATGATTTCTTCAGATTTCTCACACTACTAGTCTGAGGTGGGATTTGAGCCCAGGTCTTTCTGACTCCAGGTCTAGCATTCTCTCTATGCTGAGGTCCCTTCCAGCTCTAAATTTTGTATTCCTGTGGAGAAGGGAAGAGAAGTCAGCCTGGGAAGACTGAGTCTTGATCAGAAGGGTCATTGAAGGCTGATCAGGGGGAGGGTTGAACCATGAAAGATTCCAGTTCAGATGGAGCAGAAAACATTGGGAAGTAGAAATAATACCTCTTCCAGTTTGATGGGCCAAGCTTTCAAGACTGAGCCTGGGGACAAATCAGGTCTCATAAGTGAACTCTGTTTCCTCTGGAGCAGCAGAATGGTAGCCCCAAAGAAGAGATCTCAGGAGGGTGAAGTAGACCCTACCCAGTCTTGCCAGCCTTTCCATCATGACAGTGGTCCTTTCATTGAGCCAAGTTCCAGCCCCATTACAATGATCTTTATGAGATGTGGAGGCTGAAAAAGTCTACTCCCCCAGTGGACAACATTCTGGTAATGAGAATCTGTGCACTTAATTAGGCTGGTCTTTGGATGACAGGCCTACCAGTCCATTGACCAGCGTGTTTCCAAAGGCTTTCTATCTTGAAAGGCTGTGCCAAAGTTTCAAGGACAACTGTGTGAACTTGGAATAAATAGGTTGATTTGACAGGTAGTGAGGTTCCCATCCCTGGAGGTGTTCATATGGGAGTCTGGATGCTCATCTGTTAGGGCTGTTGTAGAGGAGGTGAGATGGTTGGGTGGCATCGTGAACAGAATGCTGGGCTGGGAGTCAGGAAGACCTGTGTTCAAATCTTACCTCTTGTGTTTACAAACAGTGTCACCAAGTTTCCTCATCTATAAAATGAGGGGGTTGAGCTCAATGCCCTCTAAGCTCCCTTCCAGCCCTAAATCTGTAATTCTACAAGAATGCAATAGACTGGGGCAACTAGGTGGTGCAGTAGAGTCAGGAGGACCTGAGTTCAAATCCAGCTTCAGACACTACCTGTGTGACTCTGGGCAAGTCACTTAACCCTGATTGCCTCCAAAAATATATATATATATATATATTACAATAGACTAAACTAGATGACCTTTAATATTCTTTTTTTAACTAACAAGATTCTGTGTTTCCAGGATGAGATTGAGAGCTGGGAGCGAAACCTGAGACCATCTTGTCCAGCCACCTCATTTTATAGAGGAAAAAAGTGAGCCCCTAAGTGATTTGCCCAAGGTCATCTAAGTAGTTAAGGAGCAGAGCTGGGATTCGAACCCAAGTCCTCTGCTTCCAGATTCATCATTCTTCCCACTCTCCCCACCCACACTGCCTTCAGCCCCTAATCCCTCCTGGTGTAGGTTTAGGACCTTTTTTTTCCCAGATCATGCAGGTTATAGGAATTGGAAAATCAGCAACACTCAGGGAATGAGTGGTAGGGGGTTCTGGGGGGCTTCCTGTCCTGTCAGAGACTTCTGCCCTAGGCCAGGTGATTACATGTGGATCTTGGAGGGCAGAGTTGGGTGTGTAGGAGAGGAGGATCTTTCTCTTCCTTGCTCTGAATTATTGGGACCTGGCCCAGAATGGGAAGCTTTCAGGGACCCCACGTGGAATATCTACAACGTGGAGGCTGCTGTTTCAGACTTCCTTATCCAAGGTTAACAGTTGATAAGGGGCCCCTGAAAAGAGGAAGGTGAGACTTCCCCCCTCTCAGCCTCAGGCTCCTCAGCCTTGGGCTAAAGGGATCTATATCAAGCCTTCCAGCTCTGACTTGCCATGAAGCTGTGACTTATGTGATCCCACATAGCCTGCCAGCCTCACTATTCTCTGAGTTGCTGTTATATGTATTTTTCAACCCAAGGGAGAGGCATGTCCTTACCCTCCTGAAGACATCTTCCGCCTGTGGGGGACACCTCCTTCTCTTCATCTCCCCCTCTCACTCCCCTTTTCTGCTAGTTTCCAAGCCTGTAATGAGGCCACACCCTCTTAGTTCCTCTCACTTCTTGCCAAGGAACATGGGCATGTGGGACTTGTGGAGAAGATGTTCCCTCCAGGGAGAATGCTTGGGGAGGAGGGGCAGTGGCCTCGCTGGAGGACCAGAGGACAGAGGGAGGCCTGTTTTCACAGGCCTCTGTAACTGGTACCCCAGCACCCGTGCTGCAACTTGGCAAACAGACTGGTCTGACAGGTCTTTGGATGCCTCCACTGGGGAGGCCCCCGGTTGGCCTATTCTAGGAAGGGAGGCCTCTTTGGAGATGGTCTGGATAGCACTGTTAACATCTGTCAGGAGGCTCTTGTGGGGGTGAGTGGAACCCGTAAGGCAGGGCAGTGACTCAGGAGGGACTCAGGGCCAGAAAGCCTCCTTCCAGTGTGAAGTGGCCACGGCCCCTTGTTACAAAGGGGCTTCAGAGCCTTTCTCTCCTCATGGCTGCTCAGCCAGAACAGGAAGGTCAGCAGGCCCACGGCCTGAGATCACCAGGCACCAAATCCAGGGGCACGTCAGGAAAAACAGGAAGCTATAAAAACAAGGGTGAGACCAAGCAACTGGATTCGTTAGAGGGACCATGCTGAAGCCAGGAAGGAGGAGAGGATCAGGGCCCTAGAGCTGGGAAGAATCCGAGGCCAACTCCCTTATTTTGCAGATGAGGAAACTGAGGTCTCAGAGACATGAAGTAACTTATACAAACTGAGTCACTAAGAAAGTAAGTGGTGGAGTGGGGATTTGAACCCAAGATCCATGACTAAGTTCAGCACTCCCAAGTTCATTGTTCTTTTTGCTGCTACCAAGATCATAGGATTTAGGATTTCAGAATGGGAAGGCGGACCTTAGAGATTATCCAATCCAGGATTGCTAACAAGAGGCCCCGAATAGAATAAATTTGGGGGGAGCGGAGGAGTCCATGAACTTGAATTTAGATCACTGTGTACTCTGGTCCAGGAGAATTGGTGTTTGAAGCTTCTCTCTCTCTCTCTTTCTTTCTTTCTCTCTCTCTCTCCTCTCTCTCTCTCCTCTTTCTCTCTCTCTCCCTCTCTCTCTCTCTTTCCTCTTTCTGTCTCTCCTTCTGTCTCTTTCTCTCTCCTCTTTCTCTCTCTCTCTCCCCTCTTTCTCTCTCTCTCTCTCTCCCCTCTTTCTCTCTTTCTCTCTCTCCTTCTGTCTCTTTTTCTCTCTCTCCTCTCTATCTCTTTCTCTCCCTTTCTTTCTCCTTCTGTCTCTCTCTCTTTCTCTCTCTCTCCCCTCTCTCTCTCTTTCTCTCCCTCTCTCTCCTTCTCTCTCTTTCTTTCTCTTTCTCTCTCTCTCCTCTCTATCTCTGTCTCCTTCTCTCTCTCTCTCCTCTTTCTCTCTCTCTGTCTCTCTCCTCTGTCTCTGTCTCTGTCTCTCTCTCTCTCCTGCCTTGCCTCTCATTCTCCCCTCTTCTCTCCTCTCTCTCTCTGTCTTTCTCTCTCTCTCCTCTTTTTTCTCTCTCTTTCTCTCCTTCTCTCTCTCTCTCCTCTCTCTCTCTCTCTCCTCTTTCTCTCTCTCCTTCTGTCTCTCTTTCTCTCTCCTCTTTCTCTCTCTCCTTCTGTCTCTCTTTCTCTCTCCTCTTTCTCTATCTCTCCCCCTCTCTTTCTCTCTCTCCTTCTCTCTCTCTTTCTCTCTCCTCTTTCTCTCTCTCTCCCCCCTCTCTTTCTCTCTCTCTCTCTCTCCCCTCTTTCTCTCTTTCTCTCTGTCCTTCTGTCTCTCTTTCTCTCTCTCCTCTCTATCTCTTTCTCTCCCTCTCTCTCTCTTTCTCTCTCCCCTCTCTCTCTCTTTCTCTCCCTCTCTCTCCTTCTCTCTCTTTCTTTCTCTCTCTCTCTCCTCTCTCTCTGTCTCTCTCCTCTGTCTCTGTCTGTCTCTCTCTCTCCTCCCCTGCCTCTCATTCTCCCCTCTTCTCTCTTCTCTCTCTTCCTCTCCCCCCGTTCTCCCTCCCTCTCTCTCTCTCTCTCTATCTCTCTCTCTATCTCTTTTACTGGGGACTGAACTTTCCAGAACTGAGAGAAGCTTCTATTAAAGAGATCTCAAAAGCAGGTAGGGGAAGTCCATCCCTATGTCAGGGCCTTTGCCAGGGCCATTGGCAGTGTAGCACAGTGGGCAGAGTGAAAGATTCCGGTGTCCAGAAGATCTAGAGTTTGAATCCTGCCAAGGATATTTTTTGGCTGTATAGCTTTGGGTGAATCATTTAACCTCTTTCAGCCTCAGTTTTCTCATCTGTAAAATGGGGCTAGTGATACCAACAATAATGGCAGCTACCTCACAGGGCTGTCATAAGGATCCAGGGAGATACCCTCTGTAAAGTGCTTTGTCAACTTTAAAGTTAGTTATTATTGTTGTTGTTGTTTCCATAATGCTTTGAAGTTAAAGATCCTAGCTTTGGAGCTGAATGGCTCTTAAGAGTTCATCTAACCCAACTCCCTGGAAGAATCTGAGCCCAAAAGAAGTGTGCCCATAGTCACATAGCTCATAACAATCAAGAGGAAGGATTCAAACCCTGGTCTTTCAGGACTTCGACCTTTCTGAATTTTCTGATGTCAGGTATAGCGGTCTATTCACACAGTCACCTAAATTCACACTAAAGTAGAAGTGTCTAATAGCAGATCCTCACCAGAAGGTAGGTTTTGCTGGTGAAGTGGGAAAGAATAAGTTATCAGGCACCAAAACACAAGAAGAGAAACCAAATGAGGCAAAAGTATACAATGAATGGGTGGGCCTACTTCCACAACAAGCCCACGAATTCAGTAACACAAGCACTAGCAGGCCCATTTTAGAGAAGAGAAAACTGAGGCTCAGAAGGGTTCATGGCCTTGCTCACGGTTATACCGCCCTTCAGTACTGGAGTCCGGGTTGTGACAGGGCCTGTTCATATCCAGTCTGGAATTTTTTCTACCACACGCCTAACTGGCAGCTGCTGCTTACTCCAAAGCCAGCACTTTGGAAGGGGCAGAGACCTGCAGGGCAGTAGTTCCCCTTATTAGCATTCCCATTGCCTTGCTTCTGGAGCAGCAGCCTGGCCCCAAATTACCTCAGTTTCCTCTGCCTGTAAATGTACGATTATTCTGGCCCTGCTGCTCCAAGGGCCCAGAAGGGCTTTAAGATCTTGGTGTGCTGAATTCTTCAGTAGCACAAAGCAGTCAGATAATTACTTGTGCCACCTGGGAACTGGGCATTGCTAACAAGCCTGAGTGACGCCACTAGCGAGCAGATTCAGGAACGGAAGCCATGGTAAGCACGGTTCTCCCCTTCAGAAAAAATATATCTGGGAGCTAGCATTTGAAGGAGCCCCATTGCAAAGAGATTCGAAGGAATTAGGAGAATTTCCCTGGAGCAAGCCTTTATTAATACTTGCTTCTCCATTCTGCTGCTTGGAATGCCTGCTTTCCCAGGTCTTCCATTTAACTTTGAAGATCAGCATCAGAGAGAGACACAGAGGGGACCTGCCTCTTGGGTCCCCAATGCAGGCACAGAGATCTAACAATCTGTGGCTTAACTGTGGGAGCAGGGAGGGGTGCCTAGATCACTGTGCTTGGAGTCAGGAGAGCTGGGTTTGAATTCTGACCCTGATACCTTGAGTAAGGCACTTTAACCACTTTGGGTCTAGCTTTTATTATCCATTCAGTGGGGATAATAATACGTGCCCAACCTACATCACAGGACTATTGTGAGGAAAGTACTTTGTGAATGAAGCCTCTATAGCAATGGGGGTTATTAAAGGATGACCAAGGTGGTCAACATTTGGGCAGGGGTTCTTAACTTTGGTTGTATCCAAGGCTGGGGAAGCCTATGGATCCCTTCTTGAAATCGGCTTTTCAAATGAATGAAAGAAAATACAGAGGATCAACTTTTCAAATGAATGAAAGAAAATACAGAGGATGATAAAAAAAAACAATTATATTGAAATTGAGTGATGAAAATGTGCGTATGTATGTGTGTGTTTTAAACACAAGTTCATAGACTCCAGGGTAAGAATCTCTGGTTTCCAGTTTCCAGTGCAGCCCCATCCCCTTTGAAGAATCTTACCACTACCCCTAAGATGGGGAGAGAGCCTGGTGAGAGGGGGACCCTTTGAAGGCCAATCCAAACCAGCATTCCACCATAATGCCTACTTCTCTTGGCAAACCCTCCTCTCCAGCTAGACTGGTCTCTCTACCTTGTCTGTTGATGTGACTTAGATGTTCTCTATAGCTGGCAGGAGCTGTTGCCCCCTTCTCTTTGCCCTCATCCCTCAAAGCCCAGTTCAAATTCCTGCTTCCTCACCCCCAGCCCCGAGGGATCTCTCCCACCTCCCATCCTTATCCTCATCTTGACCACATACCCAGCTAATGCCCCTCACTGCCTTGCCTTGTGGTCATCTGTGCATAGACACCTTCCCCACTTGAGGGCAGGGGTGGAGTGAGTCATCTATCTTTATATCTACCTCAAGACCCTGGGTATTGAGAGGAAGTGGGTTGTCCAGGAAAGGGTCCTTGGAGTGGGGAGGCCTGACTCACTTCTCTGGGCTCGTTTAACATCTACTGTCTGCACCACTTAAACTGAGAGGCGTTGTAGGCAGAGAGCTGATCTGAGCCAGGAAGCCCTGGGTTCAGTCCCAC
Source organism: Vombatus ursinus (assembly GCF_900497805.2). NCBI lineage: Eukaryota > Metazoa > Chordata > Mammalia > Diprotodontia > Vombatidae > Vombatus > Vombatus ursinus. The sequence goes on along the minus strand of NW_020945064.1, from coordinate 12,107,119 downwards.
TTCAGATCCATATTGGCTGTCCTGGACAGCTCCCTTGAGCTCTCCCTGCCTCGAGAAATTCTCTAAAACTGTAAATTGCCAAGAAGGTGCCACCCTGCACTGGTAGGAGACTTCTCCCCTGTGCTGGGAGTTCTTTATCCCAATGAAATCACAAGCCCTACTAGGTAGCTCTACTATTTAATTTGGCCCTAATGATAGGACTTCAAGGACCTTAGGTGGGATTTAGATCTAGAAGGGCTCTTCCTATAAGGAAGAAGAGAAGACAAGCAGACATTAAGTGCCTACTGTGTGCTAGGCACTTTACAGATATCTCATTTGATCCTCACAACAACCCTGAGAGATAATGCTATCATCCCCATTTTACAGTTGAGGAAACTGAGGCAGAGGTTAAGTGACTTATCTAGGGTCACATAACAAGTAAGTATCTGAGGCTGGATTTGAACTCAGGTGTTCCTAACTCAGGGCCCAGTGCTCTATCAACTGAGCAATCATCTAGTACAATATAAAGTGGGGAAACTTTTAATCAAAGAAAGTGATTATCCAGGGTCACACAGGTTATAAGTTATGGTGCCAGGATTGAAACCGATGCCTTAATGCTCTTCCCAGAATCCCACACTTTGACTCCCCAGTGTCATCAGATACCTTCTCACGTTTCTGATCCTTGTCTCTTATGCGCCTGGTACACAGTGAGTGCTTAATAAATGCAGCTGGCCTGGGGAGGGATGATCTCTTAAAGTGCTCTGCTTTCCCCACATAGCAGGGTCTCAGTGGATTATTTGTTGGTTGAAGCAGTGGGTTTCAGAAGGTTTCAGAGCAATTGGTTTCAGGTCACCTGAGACTGATTAACAAGCCGGGTTGGGGGGGGGGGGAGTAAGAGAGAAGGAAAAGGAGGAGTACCCCACCATTGGCTTCCCCCACCCCCTGGCTCCCTGGCCTCCAAGCTTCAAGGTGATGCAATTCCAAGGAGAGGAAATAGTGCAAGAAATTCAGGTTGTTGCCATGTTCCATGCGTGGACAAGGGGAATGGGGACCCACCTCTGCCTCGGCAAAGAGCCAAGAGCTAACACCTGCTTCTCGGCATTCCCTGAAGTCTTTAGTCTGGGGACGACTCTGGAGTAACTGGAGAATCCAATTCACTTTTCCTGCCACTGCTGCCGCGTGTGCTGTGGGACGGCTTGGCCTCGCCTGGGAGATGCTTATCTCTCCCCACAACTTCTCTGGGTAGTTCAGAGAGGAAAATACCAGCAGAGTTAACTGCCAGGCAGGTCTGGGTATGCAGAGACGCCATCAGCATCGGGGGCTGGCAAGGGGGAGTGGCCGGGGAGGTCTGGCCTTTGGGGTGGCAGACTGGGGTCAGGTCTGGGTGAAGGGGCTCTGGGCACACTTTGCCTCTTGGGGAGAACACTGGGTTTCTGGGAAACCTGAGTCCTCCTCTCTCCTCCCCCTTCACCCCCATTCCCTTTATTTCCTGCAGACATTTCTTGTAGCCTCCACCTAGGCTCCCAGCCAGCATTCTCCACCTGTTCAGCCTCAGGGATTGCTTGCTCTAGGCTAAGTGCTTCCCTTCATTCTAGTACCTTGGGAGAACCCTTCCCCGTGCTTTAATATGCTTTAATAAAAGGCTGCCTACTTACTGGGGGTAGCATCCTCAGGCAGTGGGAAGTTCCCTGGATTGGGAGGCAGGAGACCTGAGCTGGACATCTTACCTTTGCCTCTCATTTGCTGTGTGACCTTGAACAAATCACTTTGCCTCTGTGGGCCTCAGTTTCCCCATCTGTAAAATGAGTGGAATTGAACTAGATGATTACAAAGGGCCTTTCTTTAAGTTGTAAATCCTATTACTCTGGCCAAGTCACTTTCCCTTTGTGGACATCAATTTCCTCCTTGGTACAATAAGTTGGATTACAGTCCCAGGAGTGGGGAACCTGCGGGCCTCGAGGCCACAAGTGGCCGTTTCGGTCCTCAAGTGTGGCTCTTTGACTGAATCCAAACTTGTTCTGTGAAGTTTGGATCTAGTCAAAGGGCCATACTTGGGGACCTAGGGGGCCCCACATGGCCTCAAGGCCGAAGGTTCTCCACCCCTGGATTATACAGTCACTCACTTCTATCTCAAACATTTTAAGTTCAGAGGTCCCTTCCACTTCCAAAATCTGTGTGACCTTGACCAATGCAATTCCTCTCGAAGCTTCATCTATAAAATGAGGGCGTTACACAAGTCTTGGGGTTCATAACCTCTTTGTGTGTCCTGGACCCCTTTGGCTATCTAGGGAAATCTATGGGCTCCTTCTCAGAATCATGTTTTTAAGTATATAAAATAAAATACATAGGATTGCAAAGGAAACCATTGGTAGTTACTTAAATACATAATTTCTTCCCATCCAAGTTCTTAGGCCCCCCAGAATACCCCAGTTTAAGAACCCCTGGGTTCTTAAGAGATGATGATGAGATGATCTTTCAGGTCACTTTGAACTTTAACCTTTCAGATCACTTTAAACTTTAACCTTCTACAATTCAGAGGTCCTTTCTGTCTCCAAACTCTGTGCGATCACAGCCGTCTCACTGACCTTCTCTGATCACCATCTGTAAAATGAGAGTTGAACTACATCAACAATTCTCAAACTTTCTGGTCTCAAGATCCCTTTGAAACTTAGAAAAATTATTGAAGAACCCCTCCAAAAAGATTTTATTTGTATCTATTAATATTTACCACATTAGACATTAAAACATCTTAGTATTATTATGAAAATAGTTATGAACTTGTAGACCCACTGAAAGGGACCCCTGGACCATACTTTGAGAACCACAAGCCTGAATGTTGTCTAAGGCCTCTTCTGGTTCTAAGCATTCACAGGTGCTCCTTTGGTGTCCACCCTTAGAAACCCCAGCTCTCCCTCCATCTTCAGGATGACTCTCTTTTATTGTACTGGTTGGCCAACTTGGGCTGACCAGGACAGCTTACTGATTCCATTGAAGCCAGTAGGGTCATTCTCCTGCATTGGAGTGTCAAGGAGGGGACAGAGAAGGCTTCCATCACCTCGGGCCTCTCAGGATTGCTGTAGGCTGAGTGTCAGGTACACTCGGAGCATGGTGGACTTGGAGCTTGTTGGGTGACCTTAGGTGGCCCCACAACCGCAGCCCTCGGTGTGCTCAGCCAAGTGACTTTGAAACAAAGGCCCTGCGGGTGGTTTGGTGGAAAAGAACATTGGATCCTCGAGACTCTGCCACTCTGTAACCTCAACAAATCATGCCTTTTTCTCCAGGCCTCCATTTCCTCAGATACAACATTAGAGTTTTGACCTAGATAATGATAACTGAGACTTGTACAACACTTTAATGTTCTTAAATAGCCTTTTCCTTAGGACGAGTAGTTGTATCTCCATTTTAGAGATGAGGAAACAGGAATTCACAAGTTAAGTGACTTACCCAAGGTCACAGAACCAGTAAATGTCAGAGTTGGGATTCTTATCTGGGTCTTTCTTGACCAACTACAAGTCCAATGCTGTATTCACCACACTTTTTCCCAAGGTTCTTCCTAGCTCTGATCTATCTTCTCAGTGTGAGAGCACCGTCCAGAGGTAGAAAGGTTCATAACTATAGATCACTCTGGCCATCCTGACTAGCATTTAGCACGGTACCTGGCATGTAGTAGGTTCTTAATAAATGTTGATTGATTGATTGACCGAGAACTGAAGACATTACTTCAGGTATGAACTGGGCAGGCAGAGAAAAGCACGAATAGACATCGTCTAAACTAGGGGGGTTTGGCCTACTTTTGTGTCCTGGGCTCCAATGGTGTATGTCTGGTGAAACCTGTGGAGCCCTTCTCAGAATGATGCGTTTAAATGCGTCAAATATATATATATGATTACAAATTAAATACAGATCTATATATACATATGTGTGTACATATATACATGCACATATATGGCTATAAATTAAATACATACATATGATTATATATATTTAACATATTATATTATTACATAAATTACATATGTATATGTATTTATATACACATATATGTATGTGTGTATATATACTATATATTTTATATACATATAGAGAGAGAGAGATTACAAAGGAAACCAATTATATTGAAATATATGAGGCTTTCGTTGGCTATCCTCTGTTCCTGGAATCATCTCCTTTCTTATAAACACGTCTTGGCTTCCCTGGCTTCCTTCAAGCCTCAGCTAGTCTCACCCTCTGCAAGATGTCTTTTCCTCTGAGGCTACCCCAGTTTATCCTGCTTGTGTATTGTTTGTTCGTAGTTGTTTTATATATTGTTTCCCCTTGAGGGCATGGACAGTGCCTTTGCCTTTCTTTGTATCCCCAGCACTTAGCAAGTGTCTGGCACATAGTAGGTGCTTAATGAGTGCTGGATGATTGACACAGTTATCAAAATATTAAAAACAAAAAAAGCTGAGTTCATAGACCCCAAGTGAAGAACGACCCCTTTATTTCTGAGTGTTACAGCTTTGTTCAGAGATAATAATAATATAAACAGTAATATTCATAGCTCAGAGAATTGCTATAACATTTAGATAGCAGAGTACTGAAATTTGCTTCCTACTTGGCATGCCCATAGGCTAATACAGGGGAGTGGCATTTATGCCCATTTCACCGAAAGAGAAACTGAGACACATGTAGAAACCTAATTTTTGTTGCAGGTCATAGAGCATGTCAGAGGTAGAATTAGTTATAGGATTTAGAATGTAGCATTGTTTTCATCCAACCCCCTCATGATCCAGAAGAAGAAACTGAGGACCAGGGAGGGGGACCGCAAATCCAATCTTTCCACTAGAATATGCCACCTCTCCCCATCTCCGGGCTTCCCACAGACTAGGTTAGGTGGCTTCACCTCCCTAGGGCATGGGGATGCATTCTTTACAGAGCCATAACTGGGATTTCAAGCTAATGAGTGCCTTCTTCTTTTCCCACCTCCCCCTTCCCTGTTCTGTGGAAGCCTCCTGACACATTCTCCTTTCCTTCCTGAACAAACAAGCAGCTCTCTCCTGGGTGTTCCAAGGCTCATCAGCCACATTCCCTGCAACCGGCCTGGCCAGTTGCATCACCAAGAGGCCCCATTGGCCTGTGGATATTTCACAAGAGTTTGCTGTCTCAACCTGAATCCTGAGGCTTTCCCGTTGAGATCCAGCCCCAGGGAACCAAGGCTCATTCATTCAGGCTGTTTTCTGGGTCAAACCATACTCCCTTCTCGACTTGGAAGCTAAATGCCAACATATGCTGACTCCTGGAAGAGTGCCTTGCACTCCCCACCACCCACCCGGCTTCAGTCACGACCTGCCCTATCTGTGGGCCTACGAGCAGAATAGAACAACTCTTGGACTAAGAGGCCGAGGACCTAATCCCACCTCTGACCTTTTTAGTGGCTATGTGACCTTTGGGCAAGACATTTAACCTCCTATTTCCTCATCCGTAAAATAGGATGAGGAATGCCAGAGAAGGTGCTTTGTCAACATTAAAGCACAATATAGGTGTGACCTGTTATTACTACCTGAGTGAAATATGAGGAGGCCTTCTCCGGCCCCAAGTACGTCCTCTACCAACCTGAAACTCACATCGGTGGAGTCTCTCTAGAGTGCTTTTTTGTGTGTCATGGCTCCCTTTGGTAGTCTGGTGGAGTCTAAAGTCCCTTCCTTAGAATGTTTTTTGGTTTTTTTTTTAAGAAATTTATAATTGAAGGAAAGGATAACTTTTAGTTAGGGGCTAGTGAAAATAAAGATGTAAAAATGTTCCCATCCAAGTTCAGGGACCCCGAATTAAGACCCCTTGCCCAAGAAGGTGAGAGAACGAAAGATGGGCCTTTGTTGTTTTTTTGTTTTTTAAGTCTTATTGTTGCCTTTTGTTGACTGTTGAGGGGAAAAGGACCTCAGCAATGATCAATTCCAGCCTTTAATTTAATAAGGAAGGAAAACGAGACCAAGAGATAGGGAATGATTTGGGCAGTGTCTCACAAAGTCATTGTTATAGATGACTAACATTTAGTTCCTAAAACCCCATATCGTCACCAGTTTGCCTTCTTAAACTCATTTGGTTTTTCTTCTGGAACCAGAGAAAAAACTGAATGATAAAGTGGCCCATGGATGCAGCCTGTAGGAAAGATGCTCCAGTTTCTTCTGTGTCTGCCATTATCATCTTCTGTAATTAGTGGGAAAATAGCTCGGGGGTTCAGGAGATGTGGGCTTTCTTCCCAGCTCTGGTACTGTTAGCTATGTGACTCCGGCCTCAGCTTGCTTTTCTGTACAATGGTATAACAATCTACAGCCTGCCCACCATGAAGGATCAGATTAGATAATGGATGTAAAGTGCTGTAGAGAGATAAGGGATTATTACCTGTTAGACAAGTGAAACCTCATTTTCCAAAAACGAGTCAGTCAATCAGCCAGCAGTTCTAGCTGTGTACTTGATAATATGCATGAACTTTGAGAGTTAAAGAAGCACATGGTCCCTGCTCTTGAGGAATTTGTAATTCAGTCAGAAAGACAAGTCATGTGTGTGGAATAATAGGTAGCAGTTATAATTCAGCTCTAAGTTATATTTGTTGTTCAGTTGTTTTTCAATCATGTCCAACTCGTTGAGACCTCATTTGGGTTTTCTTGAGAAAGATATTAGAGTGATTTGCCATTTCCTTGTCCACCTCATTTGACAGATGAAGAAACTGAGGCAAACAAGGGGAAGTGACTTGTCCAGGGTCACACAGCTAGTAAGTGTCTGAGGCTGGATTTGAACTCAGGAAGATGAGTCTTCCCGACTCTGGGCCTGGAGCTCCATCTACTCCACCACCTAGCTGCCCCCACTAAATTATATGGTGCAAGCAGAAACAAAGTAGGTGTCTGTTAGTTGGAAAATGACTATTATAGTGCAGTAAGAATGATAGAAGGATTCACAGAAACATGGGAAGACTAAATGAATTGATGCAGAGTGAAAATAAGCAGAACTAGGAGAATGAGGTATAATAACAAAAATGAAACCAAACTATGTGTGACTAAAAAACCTGGGAGCCTGAACCCTATCCCTCAGATGCTTGCTTACTTCCAGAGTCTGCCAGACCAAGAAAATGGTCACTAAAAATGAGATTTCTCAGGCACCTGGGGAAGGGCTTCTAAGAGGACAGGGGAAGCGTCATCTTCTTAGGTCTTCTACACTGGCCTAAGAGCACCTGAATGTCTCTCTCTCTTTTCTAATAAAGTAATGGTCCAAGAACACCTATAACATATCATACCTCCCTTCCTCCTCTCAGCTGAGAGATAGGGAACTCCTGGGACAAAATGTTGTGTACATTGATAAATGTGGTCATTTTCTCAGGTGTTTTTGTTTAACCGTTTTTCTTTGTTATAAGGAGTGGGTACTCCCAGAAATGACCATGATATAAAAACAAAAGGCAACAATAAGACTTAAAAAACAAAACAAAACAACAAACAAAAAAAAATCGCATGGCCTGGACTCTAAGAGTTCAGAGGAAAGAGGTTGCCAGCCAGTGACATAATCAGGGAATGGTACATGGACAGCATGACCTGAGCTAGGCCTTGAAGGTAGGATGTACATGGACAGGCAGAGGGAACATCCCAAGTGTATGTATAGTAGCAGAGGGAAGGACAAGAGTAAACCCATCAAGACAGTAAATATCATATGTTGGCAGGATACTGAGAAGCCTTGTGAAACCAGAAGCTCGCTACTCTGTGTGACCTTGGACGAGCATGTCCCTTCCCTGACCTATGGTTTCTTCCTGTGTTCTAAAGTTCTCATCTGTAAAATTACAGGGGCAGGGGGAGGGAGTTAGATGGGATGGTCACTAACATTTAGTGTCTTAATTACAGTAGATGTTTAATAAGCGCTTATGGAAGGGGCGCTAGGTGGCAATGTGGATAGAGCCCCGACCCTGGAGTCAGGAGGCCCTGAGTTCAAATTCAGCCTCAGATCCTTACTAGCTGTGTGACCCTGGGCACATCACTTAACCCCTATTGCCTCCAAAAAAAAATAATAAGTGCTTATTGAATCTACCTCTGTGTTCTAAGGTTCTTTCTAGCTCCGACATTCTATGTCCTGAGGTCTCTTCTAGCCTTCCCATTCTAAGTGCTAAGGCCCCTTTTCTTCTTCTCTGATATCCCGTTCTAAGGGCCCTCCCATGTTTGGCATTCCATGATTCTGCCTCCTCCATCTGTCGAGTTCTATGAATGCATGCACTCAAGGTGTGGCACAGAAAGAGAGGGTTCCATCCAAGGGGCAGAGGTGGGCAGGTGGACAATGGCCAGATGGCATAGGAGGGCCGAGGTAACTGGTGAGCTGGCAGCAGCATCTAGGAAGTAGCAACCTCTACTGTTTCATCAGGAAGCAGGCCTCACCTAGTGATAAATAAAGTTAATACATAGGACCAAGACTGATAATTAGCTTTAAACCTGAACTCTTGGTTAACTCCAAAAGGCTGCCATTTGTTCCAGCAAGTTAGTGGTGGATAAAGCCCCAAACACGGCCAATTTTGTTATGGATGAATTAAAACTTGCAAATATAAATGAGTTCATTTATTTAATTAAGTAGCAGCAATATGGATGCTAAATTAAGTTCACAGCAGACGTGCCAAAACAGGGTTATAAAAATAATGTCTTCTTTGAAAGATTTGGAGGCTCCGTCTAGGACCTCCCTGCCACCCCTGTGCAGTTTGACCAGTGTCCCAGGGTTCTTGCCTCTGGCTGGTTGGCCTAAGCCCTGGGAGACACCCTGGGGAGTTCTGAGCCTTGACCCTCACTACTATCTCCCTCCCCTCCTTTGGAGTTTAGGTTATCACTTGTTAAACATGTTGGATTATTAAAGCTGATGTTGGTAGCCAGGAAGATCCTCCATAGACACACAGGGGCCCATATACACCCAGAGAAGCTCCCATTTGCTTATGGGCATGCATGCGTGTGGCCTCCCTCCCTCATCCCCCCAGCTGAGGCTAGGGGCAGCTGGGAAAGTACTTCATAGCACTGTCAACCAAGTGGCAACGTGATTTATGGGGAGCGGGGCTGCCACTGCAAAGGAGGAAGGGGGACAGAACAGACAGTGAGTATAAAAACTCAGAAAGCTGCAGAAAGGTTGGTGGAAATATCCTACAGGCTGAAGAGGATTAGGATAGAGCCAGCAGCTGTAGCAGTGTGGGGAGGACAGCTCCATGGACTAAGGGTCCAAAGACCTAGGCTCCAGTTCCCTCAGCTGTCAGAGTTCAAAGGGCCCTGAACTTAGGCCTGAGGATGGTCTGGATCCTAACTTTGACTCCTACTTCCTGTATGATCATCGGCAAAATACCACCCCGTTCTTGGCTTCCGTATTTTTATGTTAAATGATCCTATTGAACTAATCCAGGGGTTCTTGACCTTGTCTGTGACCTGGATCTCTGGGGCAGCCGACTGGGGAGGCCAATAGACCCCCTTCTCAGAATCATGTTTTTAAAAGCATAAAATAAGATATGTAGGATTACACGAGAAACTAAAATATTAAAAAAGAAAACCATTTCACGTACCCTAGGTGCAGAACCTCGGGGATCTAGATGGTCTCCTTCACCATCAACTCAATCTTACCATCTAGAACCCAAAAGCCTATCTCTTGCCCAAAGGTCACACAGCTGGGGGAGCCAGGACCAGGACCCAAGCCTCCTGGTTCCTAGCACATTGCCCGTTCTTGACACACACAAAGACAAATTTGTCTCTGGCCAGGGCCTGAAGGGCGCAGCCTGCCAAGTGGCCGTGATTTGATGCCTGCCAGGGGTATAAGGGAGAGTAGGCTCTTTGTATTGAGGGAGAAGTTCAGACTGTTGAAATGTTCTGGGCACTTGAACTCTGGGGTGGAGGCTTCACCCCAGGAGTATATGCCGGAAATGCCTACCCATGCAGGCCCCACACATAATTGTAGGGTGTATAAAAATGTAATTGAACCTATATGAAAACTGGAATTCACTTGGGTGGAAGGGAATGCTCTCACTTTTCCCTCCCTCTGATTAGTATCATTGGCGAGTGATGTTGTCTGTCAGCTGGCAATGGTTTTTGGTTGGTTGCTGGGCCATTCCTGGCCAGGACAGGTGCTCAGTCAGCCAGTGACGAGTAGCCTCAGCAGAGCTCCAAACATCCTTCCTCTCCTCTTCTCTTGTGTTGATTCATCACAAGGAGAAGGTCCCAAGGATCATTCTGAAAGAGCCAAGCGTCTGGTGCTTCCCTAGGAGTGCCAGACACTACAGAATCCTCAGACGGCTGCTTATCACCACCTTGCAAAGAGCTGGCTGGCATTAGGGGAAGGTAGGATTTCTAGCTGGAGCCTGAGTGTCCCTTTATCACTACCTGGTCACGACTTTTTTTTAAACATTCCCCCAAGTAGGTCAGGCTCAGGACAAGTTACCCATCTTGCCTCCAACCCTGGCCATCACCCTGACAGGAGGAAGGCTTTGGAGGGGGAGGACATAGATCAGCCTGCCCAGCCAGGACAGCCTTCAGCTCATGACTCTCTACTCTCCTGGAAGAATTAGCTGGACAGCAACCAAACTCCATCTGGGATGGAGAGGCTATGATTAAGACTCCTGAACCATCTCCCAGCACCACTTGGTACTAGAATTGACTAGTTAGGAAGTAGACTTAGAGTGAGACGGTCTGGGTTCTTGCTGCGCTATTATCGACTCTGTAACCATGGACAAATCACTTTTTTCCCTGGAGATCTCAGGATCCTCATCTACCAAATGAGAAGATTGAAATAAATGGTCTCTAAACCTCCTTCCAGCTCCGATGTTCATATTCTAACATCCACTTCTGTGTTCTAATATCTTTCCTAGCCATGACATTCTGCACCTGTTAATTCCATGACCCATTTTGTGAACGTCTGAGCCATGAAGTCCCCTTAGTTTGAAGGTGGGGTTTTTCAAAGAAACTTTTCCTGATCAGTGGGACCCTCGATGAACAGAGCAGTAAGAGAAGCCAATGTTTCAGTTTCCTGGCCGTTGCTGAACTCTGGTTCCCTGCCCTCCTGGGAGGGAGTGGTGGTGTCACAAATCCCCTAGGAAAGAGCATTTCTGAAAACACTTAGACAGTACACATGGAATGATTTCATCTCCTGCTCCAGAGCCATGATCTAAGAGATATCTCCTGTTCCCAGAGCATGGTGGGAAATTCTAGAGGGAGGTCCCTTCCCCCTCAATCCTCATTTTCCATCCCATTGTCTTCCTATGATCAGGGCCTAGAGATAGTTGATGAGTATGGTCAGACCGATATCGATCAGTAGCTATAAATAGGTATTAACAGGTTGCCTAGAAGCCAAACCAGATGCCCTGGGTAAGATTACAGAAGAATTATATTCAAAGAAAAGGAGAGGATGCAATGAGAGACAAGAGAGAAAAAGAGAGTGCATCTCATCCCAGCAATGCAGTCTTATCAGGTCTGAACTTTACTCTTCATCTTGGGCTGCAGCATACTTTGGGGATGTCGGAAAGAAATAATAACCTTATGATTTGTAGCCTTCCGGCCTCCGGAGCCAATCGGAATGAGGGGGGATGTCTGGCACGATTACTATTTTTTGTCTGAGTTATTCCCTGAAGAAATCAAACCCTTGTAAAAATCCCTCCTGAGCCAGAGCCTTTGGTCACAGGCTGACCTGCCCGCCTTGGATTATCACTGCTCATCTCAGGCAGAGACAGGAACATTCATTAAAATTTGAAACACAAATGGAAAATTGCTACCTGAAGCCTCACCAAAGAGCCAGCCAGCTGATTCAGAGTCCTCATTAATGGATAGTATATGGAAGAAACAATTACGGCATCCAAAGTGATTCCGTTTTGAGATAATCAGGTCTAATAAGAAGAAGATAAAATAAAAATCCTTCCGTGCAGTGAGGGTGGTTTTGTGCAGTATAAATGAAGGCACTTTTTTTGGGGGGGGGGGGGGGTGTTAGTGGATTTGTTTTTTCCAGCTGCTTTAGGATTCTTTTCATTTTCCTGTCCCAGGAACCCTTGTTGGAATACCCAGCATGCTCCTTCCAGCAGGGAGTTTGGGATCAATTACCCTTAGAACCTTTCCAAAGCTTTTCTTGGACCCTCTGAGCTTTCTGCCTCCTTTAGGCAGTCAATGAGCAAGTTTTTCTGGGCTCCCAATGCCTGTCCAGTCCTGTGCTAGATACCTTTCACATTGTGGAAGGAGCTGACGGCAGCAGCCTGCCCTCAAGGAGAATATAGTTGAATTTCCAGTCCCTTACTTCAACCTGGAGTGAATTCAAGCTCTAGCTTCTGTGTATAGTGGTTGTGTGACTTGAAGCAAGTCACTTTTCCAAGCAGGTCCTCAGGTTCCCCATCTGTAAAATGGGCATAATAAAATACATGCATTATTTATCTCACAGAGTCATTGTGAAGATCAATGAGATAATGTCTGTAAAGCCTTTTATAAACCAAAAAAGGGCTATAGAAACAACTATTATTATTATTTTTTGACATCTCTATAGCCCTTTTTTGGTTTATTTAGCTCATTTTGTGATTTGCAAAACCCTTTCCTGACAACCGGCAAGATTGGTTTATTATCATAGATGAGGAAATGAAATATCAGAGAGTGGGCATGACTCAATGATAACTGACATTTTCAGTGTTTTAAGGTTTACAAAATACTTTACACACATAGGAACTGGGAAAGGAAGGGAAGAAACATTAAGTACCTATTATTATGGGCTAGGCACAGTGCTAAGGGCTTTATAAAGATCTCATTTTGTCCTCCCAAGAACTCTGTGATATAGATGCTATTATTATCCCCATTTACAGTTGAGGAGACTGAGGCTGTGAGTGGTTAAAGGACTTACCCAGGGTCACAGTTAATAACGAATTAACAAATTCATTAACGAATGAGCGAATATACAGGCACTGGACCAGGGCTTTTGGGTGATACAAAGAAGCTAGTCGGTGCTGGAGGCCAAATTTGGACACAGGTCTTCCCGTATCCGGCCCCAGCACTCTATCCACTATAACATCTAGCCATCTAGGTCATTTGATACTCTTTGAAGAAGGTACTGCAGGAATTGTTATTTTCATTTTGCAGATAGGGAAAGTGAGGCTTATAGCAGTTAAGTGACACGTCCATGATCTCACAGCTAGTCAATTTCAGAAATAGCATTTGAACCTTCCTGACTCCTAGGTCAGCACACATATGGACTATGATTCCCTTCCCTTACACAACTGGGTACTATCAGAACCAAGAGTAGAACTCAGATCCCCCTGACTCTCAAGGCCAAGGTTTTGTGCATTCTACAAAAACTGGTAGGTCTCTTATCAGTACCACTCATCCCCAACTTGATTATAAACTCCTTGCCCTGTTCATTAGAAGGTGCTTAATATTTGTTGAATTGAATTGAATTGAGTTGCAGGTCCAAGGGCCTTGTACATGGTAAATACTTGCTATAGAACATTACATTTTAATTCAGTGTGTTGTTGTCTACAAACTTTGGACTCCTCCCCTCCCCCTTTCCCCTGTACAGTTGGAGTGGTAGAGAGGGAAATCTCGAAATACTTCTTGTTTTCCTCTTATTTTTATTTTTATTTTTCATTTTTAGGCAACTGGGGTTAAGTGACTTGCCCAGGGTCACACAGCTAGTAAGTGGCAAGTGTTTGGTCTGAGGCCGGATTTGAACTCAGGTCCTCCTGACTTCAGGGCCTGTGCTCTATTCACTACACCACCTAGCTGCCACCTTATTTTCCTCTTAAACCCAGGAATCACTTAATCTTAGGATTGTGAAGTTTCTCAGAGGCCACCTAGCTCATGCTGACCTGAAGCATGAACCTTCTTTACAACTTTCCTGAAAACTGGTCACTTGGCTTTGTCTTCTTAAATACCTTTAGTGATGGGGAGTTCCCCAATTACTGAGTTTGGGGCAGCTCTAAGGGCTAGGTGATTCCTCCTTATGAAACCAGCCTCCTGGTAAATTGCCCTCTCTGTTTTGCCCTCTGGGGCCATGTAAGAATAAACTTAATCCTTGGATGCTTCAGACAGAGAGAAGGCTGCCTGCCATACACACACCTTGCCCTATGAAATAGGATGTTTCTGAAAAGCTTTGTGTAAATTGAATTCTATTTTTAATAAAACGTGGAAACAAAACCTTTTCTTTCCAGAGGAATGACTTCCTTTAGTTTTTGTATTAAATGAAGCTTGATAAACTAGATAAAGCCCTGGGCCTGAAGTAAGGAAGACCTGAGTTCAAATCCAGCCTCCAGTGCCGACTAGCTTCTTTGTAACACCCAAAGGCCCTGGTCCACTGCCTGTATATTCATTCATTCATTCATTCATTCATTCATTTATTCATTCATCATTTATCTCCCAAGTGCAGAGCACCGTGCTAAAGGAAATACATAGAAAGCTCAGACGCAGTTCCTGTCCTCGTGGAACTTATAATCTAAATTTACACAGAGCCAGGGCTCATTTAATACTGATTAATGACAATGACATCAAACCACCAGATTCGATTAAATTCCACAAACACATGCCTACTTTGCATACAGTAGGACATATATTGGCTACTCAGTACAGAGGCAAATTAAACACAGACCTGCTCTCAAGGAGCTGATGTTCTAATATAGGAGAACGCAGAGTAAGAATAAGATAAGGACAAAGGATTTAGAGCTGGGAGCAAATTCAGGTTCCTCTTTTTACAGATAAGTAAACTGAGGCCCAGGAAGCTAGGTGGCACAGTGCATAGAGTGCCCTGCCTGGACTCATATCTTCCTGAGTTCAAATCTGGCCTCAGACACTTACTTGCTGTGTGACCTTAGGCAAATCACTTTACTTTGCCTCAGTTTCCTCATCTGTAAAATGAGCTGGAGAAGGAAATGGCAAATACATTCCAGTATCTTTACCAAGAAAACCCCAAGTGGGGTCACAATGAATTAGACATGGCTGAAAAAGGACTGAACAATAAACTGAGTTCCTGGGAGAAGAGCTTTGTCCAGAGTAACTCAGGCAATAAAGAATAAAGCCTTCTAACTCATGATCTAGTGCATTTTCTAACTCTACCTCCTCTGAGATCCAGGCAGAGTGCTAAGAGAAAGATCACTTTCACCCAAGGAGACATCAATCTGGGCAGGTTCCCTGTAGGAGGTGACATCTGGGCAGACTTTTGGGAGAGGGGTAGTCATGGCACCCCTTCCATGATGTCATGGTCCTCTTCCAGAACGAAGGACAAACAACAACAGGGGTTGGTTAGGTGAAGAGGAAGAGAGATGAGTTAATCGGTAGTCATCACTGAGTACCCGTTAGCCACTGTGGGCAAGATGAAGAATATTGAATATATTGCTGACTCTGTTGACCATTCCATTCTACCAGGGTCAGGGAAGCCCTGACAGTATGGGTGGTTGATCTAAGTCCCCCCCTCCACTTTTTTTCTCTCTAGTTTATTGGAAGAGTCACAAATACTCACCATAGGAGTCAAAGCCAGCCTGATTTTATTAATAATGCTGTAAACGTTAGGAGCAGACTTTGCCCCAAAGGAAATAATCAGCTCATTTCAACCAACATTTATTAAGCTCCAATTATGTGTCAGGCACTGTGCTAAGCACCGGGGATACAAAGAAAGACAAAAGACAAAAAGCTGCTGCTTTTAAGGAGCTTGAACTCTAATGGGAGGGACAATATAGGTACAAACAATACATACAGCTATGTACAAACCAGATGTAATCAGGATAAATGGGACTTGCTATCAGAAGGAAGGCACTAAGACTAAGGAGGACCTAGGGAGCTATTGAAACTTCTTGTTTAGGGGAGTGGTATGGTCCGACCTGCACTTTAGGAAAGTCATTTTGGCAGCTGTGTGGAAGACAGATTAGAGAAGGGAGGAATTGGGAAGCAAGGAGACCTATTAAAAGGCAATTGCTGTAGTTCGAGTGAGAGGTGATGTGAAGATGGAATGGGCATGGGTACCAATGGAACTGGTGACTGCTGACTCTTCCATTCACTGGCAGAGATGTGAGATCCGTGAGGTGGCTATTAGAGTCCATTACTGTCTTCCCCTCCTTGTCTTTGCCCATGAGTTATCATTTGCTTATGCCTTGTATGGGAAACGGGAGCAGTTTTTAATAGGCAGCTAACTGATTGTGACTTACCAGAAGATACTTTTGTGCCTCCCTGAAGATGAGCAGGCTGGCTTTGGGTCTAGAAAACCATAAGAACAAAGAGGAAACAGGTGTCTGGCAACAGAGAAAATAAGGAGATCCATTAAAAAAGGAGAAGGAAAAGGAAAAAATAATGTGGATTTGGAAAAAAGAAACAGGTAATTCCAGAGCTAGAAGAGGAACCTTAGATTATGGACCAACCTACAGGAAGAACCAGAAACAGATTGGGGAAGGGATTTGCTCAAAGTCATATTGCAAGTTAATAGCAGAGTTGGGGCCAGGCTGAGGCTGGGGGAACCACATGAGTTTAGGAGTTCTGAGCTGCAGTAGGCTAAGCTGATTGGGTGTCCACTTGGAGTCTGACATCATTATAGTTAGCTCCTGGGAGTGGGAAGGTGTGTGTGGGGGGGGGTGTCACCAAGCTATTTAAGGAGAGTAGTAGACCGGTCCAGGAAAAGAAATGATGGTCAGAGCATCCTGGTCATTCAGGAGTGGAATTGGGTTCATGAGTAGCCACTGTATTCCAGCCTGGGAAAGATAGGAAGATGCAGTTTTTAAAAATAAAATAAAAAATATGTATAGATATATATGTACAAATATATATTTCTGCATAAAAAGGCACAAGTATATGTATATATTTATACATAGTCACAAGTATGTATATGTGTGTGAATCTATATACACATATACATATATGCACATCTATATAATACATGTATATAACAGAGTTGGCATTAGACCCTGGACCTCATAACCCTGTGCTCATAATGTCCTCTTCTAGATCCCTTAAGGAGACTGAGTATGCTAGATTGTTATTGGATGGTTCAGTCATAACTTTTCATGAGAGTCAGACATGTACAGAGTTTTCTTAGCAAAGATACTGGAGTGCTATGCCATTTTCTTCTCCAGTGAATTAAGGCAAACAGAAGTTAAGTGATTTGCCCAGGGTCACATAGCTAGTAAATGTCTGAGGCCAGATTTGAATTTAGGTCTTCCTGACTCCAGGCCCACCATTCTATCCACTGAGCCACCTGGCTGCCCTCTTGGACCTCAGTCAAACCTGCATAGACTGGAACCTCAGGCAGGAATTGGAAAGGGACCCTGAATTGAGAATGAACTAGATTTGGGCAGCCTGGAGATTGAGCATTCCAACTAAATGAGGATATAAAACAGAATTCTTTTCCTATTCTTTGCATCTGTGATGGTCTAACTTGAAAGTCATCAGTTCTTAACCTTTTTGTATCCTGGTAAAGTCTATGGGACCCCTTCTCAAAATAATGTTTTTCAATAATTGAAGGAAATGCTAACTTTAATTAGAGGTTAAAAAAAATAAAGATGTAATATTTTTCCAAGTTCACCAACCCCCTGAGATCTATCATCCCATGGACCCCAAGTTAAGAATGCCTGGTGTACTTCAGCTTCTTCATTGTACAGCTGAGGAAACTGAGGCCTAAAGAATTAGAAATGGCTTGCCCAAGGTCATACAGATAATAAGTAGATGGGTAGGGATATGAACTCTAAATCTAGTGCTCAGACTGCCATGCCACATTGGCTTCTCATATGACTAAAGTAACTTCCCTTTCCTTCTGACTTCTTCCTGATTGCTTATTTGATGCTAATCATAAATTACCTGGTAAAGTGAGTTTCTTTTTTTAGGTAAGACTATCAGTTCTTGAGGTCAGGAGGATTTGTTTGGATGCCTCATAGGACCTAGGATAGAGAAGGTACTGAGCACATGTGGTTTTAGACTCTGGAACAGGAAAGACCCTTAGAGAAAATTCTAATCCAGTCCCCTAGTGGCTTAGCAAAGATTGCCCAGGGATATTAAGCATAGACCAGTGATGTGAACCCAGATCCTCAAATTCCAAATTTGGTGTTTGGGTGACGTTCTGTGGTTCCCGAAGTGTGAATTCTAAGGCAAAGACCCCTTCCTTGGTGAGAATCCAGGCCCCTAAGAAAAACCACCTTTTGGTTTTACATTCTCAGGGCCAACAGGAAACTGATGTACTGAGGGATGAGGAACTAATTTGCTACTCCAAAATCTTTTGGTCTTCTAAAGACATCAAAACTTCCAGGAAGTACCCAGCATCCCACAGACCAGGAGGAACAGATAGAATAAGCCAGACCCCCTCACACTGCCCCATTCCCTGAAGGGGAAGTGTTGCTGAGTAAAGGTCACTGTCCTCATCTGGCTAAGAGAAGAAAGAAAAAAAAACTATGGCCACCACCCCTGCTGGGTGTGGCTGGAGGTGATAAGAGAAAGTCCGTTCTGGTGCAGTATGGGTGACCTTGAGGGAAAGAGAGAAGTTGTTGAAGCTTTGGGTCAAGTGTCACTGATCTGAAGCTGCATTGGGTTAAACTTTGGGATTAAGCCTCACCCTGGAGAATCCAAACAGAAAAGAACATTACTCTTTCATTTTCTATTTCTGGTAGAGCAAAAAAGAGAGACAGTCACAATGGGAGGTATCTTCTCCTTTAAAAAAAAAAAGTTAGATTTCTGTAGTGCTTTGAGGTTTATAAACTCTTTTTCTTACAACAACCTGGTGAGGTCGATATTGCAGCTATTATTATCCCTATTATATAGATAGGGAAACTGAGGCCCAGGGTAAAGTCACTTGCTCAGAGTTCCATAGTGCGAGTTAACTAGTGGAGCCATTATAGAACCCAGGTTTCCTGAATCCTATTACAGTGTTATTTCCATCATAGTGTGCTGTCTTTGGAATGCCCCCGCCCCCTCTGCCAATATGGGCAGAGCTGCTATGCCTATAACCGCTGCTGTTGCATTTTGAGAATCAGAGCAAACCAAGGTCTGAAGTTGCTTCATACCCAAAACTTCTCCTGGCTTTGGTGAAAATTAGGAGTCAGGAAAAGGCATAGAGTTAGGTCCAAAGATATTAGAAATGGAAAATACCTATTAAGGTATTTTAACCAGAGACTAAGATAGGTGTATATACATTTTAGGATATACCTATAGATATATTCCTATGTACTTATCTTAGATATAGGGATATAGATATATCAATCTACCTATTTATCTATATTATATATAATGTGTGAGTTATATATTATATATAATATATGTGTCATATAGTAAATATAATGTGCATCATATATATGCTGTGTACATTATATATTATATAAAATGTGTTCATGATATATTAGCATTATTATATGTCATGGATATATAAACATATTCCTAAATCTAAGATAGGTATATAGGAATATACTTATTTGTCTTATCTACTCTGACTTAGCTATACTTTCCTAATATTTATAATATTACATATGTATGAATATAACTATAGGTATATTCCTCCATACCTATCTAAGTCTCTGGTTTTGACTTAATCTCTATCAAGACATATTCCTGTATTGTTGTTTAGTCATTTTTCAGTTGTGTCCAACTCTTCATGACCCCATTTGGGTTTTTCTTGGCAAAGATACCAAAGTGGTTTGCCATTTCCTTTTCCAGCTCATTTGACAGATGAGGCAACTGAGGTAAACAGGGTGAAGTGACTTGTCCAGGGTCACACAGCTAGTGTCTGAGGCTGGATTTGAACTCAGTTCTTCCTGACTCTAGGCCCGGCACTCTATGCACTAAGGTGTAGCCTACCTGCCCTATATTCCTATATAGGTAGATATGACGATACCTACTAAGGAATTTTGACCAGCTCAGAGACAGGGGGTTGTTTATGGGACCATCCAACTATCCTATAGCTAACATTTAGGTAGCACTTTAAGGGTTGTAAAGCATTTTAGATACATCATCTTACTTGATCCTCATGACAACCCTATGAGGTAGGTGCTATCTTTATTCCCATTTTACAGATGAAGAAACTGAGACTCATATTAAGTGATTTGCCCAGAGTCACACAGCTAGGAAGGATCTGAGGTAGGATTCAAACCCAGGTCTTCCTGACTCAAAGTTGAGCATTCTACCCCTACTGCCACTATCCCATTGGCACTATATTATAAAGATGACATCAAATAATAGTATAGTGTGTGTAAAGCACTTTGTATGTGCTATGTAATGTTAGTTTTTACTATTATCTTATGTACTATGTAGTTAAGCAACATAATTCTTTCTCTAAAAAAAGGTTCAATTTTTAGAATTTTAGATGAGAGTTACTTGGCGGGGGGGGGAGGGGGGAGAACAAAACCCCTACATCCTTGTTATAAAACAGAGCAAGATGAAACGGAGTGGAAGCCTCTAACCAGCTGTGTGACCTTGGGGAAGTCAAGTCTCAGGGCTTCAGTTTCCTTCTCTGCTAAATGCTCTCTGAATCGTTTCAGCATTATTATTCTGTGTTCTAAGGTCCCTTCTTGTCCTTTCCAATTTAGATTGTAGGGTTCACTGCAATTCAACAAAAATGTTCATTAAACATCTTTGCCAGGTGCTATACTAAGGCACCACAGATAGACAAAAACAAAAATGAAAATTCTTGCCTGCTAGAAGCTTACATTCTACTGGGAGAAAACACCGAGTGAGTGGATAAGTATGTGAAAATATAGGGCATGCATGAGACATTCCTGTGACATCTTTCTGCTGGCCTACTCGTGTACTCTGCTCAGTTAACACCTCCATTAGGGAATGGAGAAGGGAAAGAGATAAAGGGAACAAAAATCCAAACCAGTTCCTTTTGCCAGGTGCTGGTTACACTGGTCCCATGTTTGATCAGGAAGGCAGATTAAACCAGCAATGAAAACTGGGGCTTGAGGTTATGGGTGAGTTACTGTTATCCCTGCTCTTCCTGTCCCCATGACAACAGATAACCCAGAATGAGCTGCAGAGGAGGGGAACCTCTCTGGATCTGGCTTTTCACTAGTGCATCAGAAGAGGACAAGATCAGGCAGAAGGTCAGCCAGAGGAGCGAGGAAGCTCTCTGGACCCCAGGGAGCTCTGGGATTATTGGCTGAGAGTCAGGCTTTCCAGACTCAGCCCAGTGCTGCGGCTGCATTGGAGCAGACCAACAAACAGGTTACCCTGGTCTGGTTTGACCCCGGCCGGCAGGCACAGGAAGATTGGGGAATTCCTCTAGCTGTCCAGCTTATCCAATAGCCAACTTTTTGCCTTCATGTGCAGTTGACCCTTTAGTTTACAGGGATCCCTCATCCCCATTCTCCCAGACATGCTGCCTGGTGGAGAAGGGAATGGACAGCCTATCGTAAAAACAGCTCACATCAGTGCAAAAGGGAAGTCTCTTCCAGCCATTGAGGACAATGTTAGAAAAGGCAAAAGTCTTGAGAATAGAATAACAGAAGGAAGGAATAAGTATTTAATATAATTATATTATATACATAATATATTATATATATATATATATTATAGTTATATAGGGCTTATGGAGTCACACCCTGTGAGTTGGGGGAGTACAAATCCATTTTACAGATGAGGAACCTGAAGCTTACAGGAATTAAAGTGACTTCCCCAAGGCCATGCAGCTAATTGGTGTCTTGAATTGGTGTCTTTGAATTACTCTCATTATCCAATTATGTTTCCAATATATCCAATTATATATCAATATATAAGTTTTCAATATATAATCTTTCCAATATATCCAATAATTATATCCATAGGAACCCCCTGCACCCCCCACCCCATCCCTGCCCCTACCCTGTCCTCAAGACATTTCATCATTATCAGCTGGGTTTTGTGGAAAAGCAAAGAAAGGAGAGTTATTAAGCAAAGGTTGTGTGCAAGGCTCCATACTATAGGTGCTCAGGGACATAGTCAATGCCCTCAAAAGAGCTTACAGTCTAATTGGAAACACAGGGCTCACCCATTCAGAGATGAATAACAATTCAAGAGAGCATCTTTAAATGAGTTAAGTGAATGGTAGGGTGGAGTAGTGGGAAGAACCCTGGTTTGGAAGTCCAGAAGACTTAGTCTCAAATAGTCAATAAACATTTATTAAGTACCTATTGTGTATTATGCCAGGCACTGACAAAAAAGAAACCATTCTTGCTTTTAAGGAGGTAATTAGATTGGTAGGGAGGCAACTGTACACAGATAAGCTTAAACAAAACTTATAAGATTTCAGAGAGGAGGGGACTAATGCCTCTGGGAGATCAGGAAAGGCCACCTGTCAGAGGTGGAATTTGAGCTGAACACTGAATAGAACTAGGGATTCTAAAGGTGAGGAAGGAGTAAATCCTAGGAATGGGAGAATAGTGGGAAGACACAACGGTGGGAGATACAGTAGGCCAAGGTGGGTGGAATGTTGAATGCATCAGGGGAATAATGGGAAATCCACCTGGAAAGATAGGTTGAGGCCAGATTGGGAAAGGCCATAAATGCCAGATAGGACTTTGGATGTTATTCCAAACTGAGCAGAGGAATGTGTGCTTTAGGAATATCAGTTTAGCAGCTGCCTGTTTGTAGATGGATTAGAAAACAGAAAGGCAGCATTTGGAAGCACTGATAGCTATGAGAAGGCTATCTGGAAGTCCAGGTGAGAGGTGATGGTAAGGGGAAGAGAACAAACATTTATTGAAAGTACCAGGCACAGTGCTGAGCATTTTACAGATATGACAAAGGCCAGAACTTCTGTGGTGGTCCCATGAGGAGAGGGATGGAGAGAAATGTAAAAAGTATCGTGAAAGCCATGACACTTGCACGTCATGGCTTCACCTCCCTGATGTCACGGTCCTCTTCGAGAACAAAGGACAAACAACAACATTGTGAAGGGAGCGTCTGCAAGACTTGGCAACTGAAAGGAATATGTGGGGTGAGAAAGAGTAAAGAGTCAAGGATGACCTCAAGGCAGCAAACTTAGGTGGCTGTAAGTACAGGGGTGCACTTGACAGAAATAGAGATCTTGAAAAGAAGGGTGGGGTTAGAAGAAAATATAAGAAATCCTCTTTTGGATATGATGAGTTTAAGATAGATGCCAGTGTGACATTCACTAGGAGATGTCCATTTGACAGTGGGTGCTACAGAATTGAAGCCCAGGAGAAAAATTAAGGCTGTTTACTAGCTGTGTGACCCTGGGCAAGTCACTTAACCCCAATTGCCTAAAAAAAAAAGAGAGAGGGAGAGAGAAAAAAAAAACTAGGACTGAATATATAGACCTGGGAGCCCTCTGCATAGGGATGATCATTGAACTCAGTGGAGCTGAAAAGATTAGCAAGGGAGAGGTAGAGAGAAAAGAAAAGGGCACAGCATAGAGCCTTGGGGGACACTTATGTTTTAGGATTGGGACATAGACAATTATCCATCCAAAGAGCCTGAAATGAAAGGTGTATCCAAAAGCAGGAGGCATGTTCAGCTATGCCAAATGATACAGAGAAGTCAAGAAACACAAGAACCAAGGCTACTGCATGTAGCAATTGAATGGTCATTGGTAAGCTTGGAAAGAGTAGTCTCAGTTGATAAAGTTGGTGATGTTTGAGTGATGAAGTCAGAAGCCACATTGGAATGGACGGAGAAGCAAGGGAAGAAAGGAAGCATAGAGTGATGGAATTTTGTAGACACTTGGTTGTGAGCATAAGGGAGATACAGAATCTAACTCGAGGGGATGGTAGAGACAAGTGAAGGAGTGAAGGTTTTATGGATAGGAGGAGACCTGAGCATGTTGGTAAGGCTACCTGAAAGGAGTCAATAAAGGAGTGGTTAAAGGTTAAGGAAAAGAGAGTGAAGAGGTGGTGGGAAGGGGTGTGGTCAAGGACACAAGAAGGATTGGCCTTGATGATTGAAATAAGGTTGTTAAAATGAGGTCAATCAGGGGCAGCTCAGTAGCATAGTGCATAGAGCACTGGCCCTGAACTCAGGAGGTCCTGAGTTCAAATCTGGCCTTAGACCAAACACTTGACACTTATTAGCTGTGTGACCCTGGGCAAGTCACTTAACCTCAATTGCCTTAAAAAAAAAAAAAGAATAAAAATGAGGTCAATCACTCTTACATTACCTAGCCTACCTCACAGGGCTGTCATGGGGAAAATATTCAAAAACCTTTAACGGTTATGTAAGTTTGAGCTTTTATTATCATAGTCTTTGCAGACCCAAAGAAAGTCTACACTGGATTGAGTGCCAAATGAAGGTGTATCCTGAAGGTGGCCAGGCTGTGGGAACCTTTCAGCTTCTTGGAGCTGGAGAAATGGGTCATAGGGAAAACTTTTTGGCTATCTCCCAAGTTCCAGGAGGTTCTGGTTCTAAACCAGGGCTCTAAATCCATTCCTTGGAATAGCAACTGTAATCATCCCCAAAGTTGAATGTATTACGGAAGCATCTTGTTAGGGACTCTTTAACTGAATTAAGTTTGACACATTTTCTGGGCTAAGTACTACGCAACTCTGTTAAAACTGGATCTGCTATAGGTCAGATCACATTCCTTGAAACATAGGAGTTGAACCAAATGACCACTGTGGACTCTTCCACTCTAACAGTTTATGACTCTTCATCAAGTGTATAAAAACCTGATGTGAAACTGCCTTAACTATGAGAGTTAGTATTCTCCTTCCCCCACCCTTCTCCTGACATTAGCAGTATTCTGTATCCAATACTGGTTCACGCTGACACCCTCCCAGCTCTGACATTCTACAGCAACATGGTGCTATGGAATGAACTCTGGATTTGAAGTCAGATTTGAAACCTGGCTCTTCTACCTCTATGTCCTTGGGCTGTGTGCTTAACCTCTCTACTCCTGGGTTCATCTTGGTAAAATCGAAGCTTGGACTAGCGTATTTCTAAATTCTCTGTCAGTTTTTTAATCTCTAATCCCGAGAACCCTGGGACAAGTCCAGACCTCCCATCACCACCTGGGAAGGCTGCAAAGCCAGGAGACCTGCCTGAAGCTGTTCTGGATCTGAGTAAATTATTCAGGTCTCAGGCCCACCTTTCAGTCCTCCCCTGCTAGACCTGGACTTAAAACCCCATTGATCTTAAGGGCTGGTCATTGCTTCAGTCTTTTTCCATAGGCATTATCATATTCTGACTTCAATCTTATCTGGGGGAAAGAATTTCTTGGTGGTCTGAGGACATTACCCTGCTTAGAAGCACTTGTCCTTGCTCTTGCAGCCCCAGATCCTGCCTCTTTTCTCCTCGCTCATGGTAGACACTCCATAAATATTTGTTCATTTGATTGATTTGGGTTATGATGTATGGATTAGATTTTTCAATCAGAAGAGAAGGGGAAGAGAGAAGAGAAAAGTGGAGAAGAGGGAAGATAAAACATAAATGTGCCCTAGGGATATCAGGCTTAGTTAGGGGTGGAAAGGAGGAGAACACCTGAGCCCCCTGAGGGCCCATGGGCTGGCAAGGAAGAGTGATGGGTTTTTAATTGTCTAAATATCGCCAGTGCCCTTAGCATCCTGTTGTGACTGCTGAGCTGTGCAGAAGCCAGAATATGCTTAGAGCAGCTCTGTTCCAAGGCCGTGGAACTTTCTCCCTTTGATCCCTTGAGGGCTGCAGCCCATTCTTGACTCCATTTAGAAATGGCAGGTTAAAACACCTAGGATGTTGCAGGGCTGGGAAACCAGCGGTGGGTTTGCTCAGTACCAAGTACAGTCAGATACAGAGCCAGCCCCATAGCAAGGAGTGAGATGTGTATGTTGCAAGAGTCTTAGAGATCAGAATACAGATCTTGGGAAGAGCGGAAAATCTGGACATGACGCCCTCCCTTCTCAGCCTTTTGGGGGAAGCCTCAGGTTTCAGAGACCCTCGATTCTACCTAAATTCTCTGTCCCTATAGATGGGGAAGATTAGAAATGTCTTTGCCTTTTCCCCCTAGCAGCTGCTGGTAGGGCTCCTTGGAGGCATCCTCAGATCTTGCCACTCTCTTTCACTTACTAGACAAGATGGTGTGGGAACTCAGAGGTCTGGATTCAGGAGACCTCTGTCTCTTGTTACATGTGTGACTTTGGCAGATCACTTAAGCTCCCTAAATAGTTTCCTCATCTGTAAAATGGGGATAATTATATTTCTACTATAATTCTTTAAGGAGAACAAATCGCTTTACATATATTATCCCATTTGGTCCTCACAACAACCCTGTGAAGTAGGTACTTTTACAATCTCTATTTGGCAGATGAAGAAACTGAAGTGGGGAGAGGTTAAGTGACTTCCCCGAGGTCACAGAGCTAGCAAATGGCTGAGATAGGATTTAAACTCAGTTCTTCCTGACCATAAGTCCAGGGCTCCATCCACGAAGCCACTAGGGTTGTTGGGAGGAAAGTAATTTATAAACCCTATAGGGTAGTAGAAATGTCAGCTGTTATTGCTTCAATATTTCAAAGATTCTGTGATTTTATGGGAATGAGTCGTCCTGTTACTTGTGCATATCACAACCCATCCTTGCCTTTTTTCCCTCTGCAATTCTTGCCTAGGTCTTTTTCAATATCTCTGGTAGAAGCCTTCCTTTGGTTCCCTTACCATTTATTTCCTGGATACCAGTACAGCACTCAGGAGCCCTATCTATTATACCCTACTCTAGTATGGCTAGATAGATGGTTGGCCCATCTCCCTTTTCTGGTCTGATGTGCCCTTGATGGTGCCCCTTAGGTCCCTTCTCATGCACCAGCCATTGTTGGTAACATGCTGGAACCTATTTACATCTACCATGTGGCTCCCCATGAGCTGCTATCATTATTATCATTATTCCCTTACTACCAGTAATGTCCAGGTGCTGATCTCTGGCAGGGACACATTTCCTGCCTGGATCCTCTGACTTGGCTGATGTGAAATCTGCAGTTGACAGTCTTGTCTGGCTGTGTGACCTGAGACATGCATAAGCTGGGAGTGGCACCGTAGGGGTAGGGGTGGGGTGAATATCATCTTCTTTCCCCCTTTCTTCCCCTTTCTTTCATTGCCTTTCCGCACTCCTATAAATGGCTTAATGAAGGAGCAGCTCGTCTTTATTTATGTATAGACCCTAGCATAATTGGCATGTTTGTCTTTAATCATTATTCCCAGCTGGACGGAGCAGTTTTACAAACAAATGCAGAGGGCCAGATTTCTCTATCCCCAGTTTCTATTTCTGAAACCTCTTTTGGTCGCCCTACTATTAGCCATGCGCACATGTTTGCAGGCTCCATCCCCATGGCCTTAAGCACTTAATTGTGGGTGCAGTTAGTCAAGGCAGGCAGCTCTCCCTGGATTTCGGGGGTGAGGGGACCTAATTATACCTGCAATTGAGCACTTTAGCAGGCACAAAAGATGCCTGTTCAGCTAATTGCAGGCCCCCAAATTGCGCCCACAGAAAGGATCCCTGGTAGAGGGCCTTTGAAAGCCAAGGCCCCCGCATTGTAATAAAGAAAGGATAACTCCAAATTATAGCTGTGGGGGGTGCTGGCTTTGGCCTAAAGGATTCAGCTTTGTGCAATAGTCTTTACACCTCTGGGTTTTTGTGTTGCTGTTACTGTTGTTTTTCTGCAGTGCTGGCTGCTTGGTGGAAGGGTTTGTTTCTAAGACTTAGCATGGCCTGGTATTATAAAGAAGTCAAACAGGACAGAAATGTAATGTAAATCACCTCTGCTCACCTACCCATACACCAGCCTGAATAGAAAGAGTATTGGCCTTGGAGTTGGGGGTTCTGGATTCGATCTCACTTGTGATACATCCCACCATAACTTGCCTGGGTTTCAGGTTCCACATTTCTAAAATGAGGAGATTGGACCAGATGACTGATGCCCCTTGTATCTGGGCTCTATGAGCCTATGATCCCTCTCACACTGAAAGGGAGCTGGGCATCCTCTAAGCATCACACTGGGCTGGCCCTGGGAGAGTCCGGATGGTCATTTTATGTGGACAAGAGAGGGTCTGACAGGTGCTACGGCTGAGGTAGACCAGAGGTCAAGTTTAGGGAGTTCTGAAAAGGTAGGGAGGAATGGGAAGGCAATATCAATCCAGGCAGACAAAGGGTCAAGAAAATCAGATTTAAGCTGTTCTGGACATTTCCTTACAGGAAATGAGGGAGGAAGAGAGGGGATGAGAAGGATTTGGAGTCCAAGGACAAGGGTTCAAATCCTGATTCTGTTTCTCACTACCAGTGTGACCTGGGGCAAATCATTTCCCCCCTCCATTCCTCAGTTTCCTCATATGAAAATTAAGGGAGTTGAACTTGACTAGATGACATCCCAAATCCCTTCTAGCTCAAAAGCTATGATCCCATAACTGTCCTTGGTGTAAGGTAAGAAGTAGGAGAGTCAAGAAGAGTGAACCATCTCAGGGTGCTGGGAAAAGCAAAGACAGAAGGAGAAGGAAATTCTAAGCAGGGACATCTGTAGAAAAGGGATGTTCCTGCGTCTACCAGCTGTAGTTGGGGGTGGTTGTTTATATATAAGGGACATTTTCAGTTGGGCAGACTTCCCGTACAAATGCAGGATGTTTATTATTATCATTATTAACCAATAATGATAATGAGAGAAAGGAAAAGAGAATGACAAGAGCAGTTCTAGCCCAGGAGGGCATTGTAGTTAGCACAGAAGAAAGGTCCGAGATTTGGAGTCGGAAATTCGCCTTCTGCCGCTTACTAACAGGGAAATGTTTTCTCTTGTTTGAGTCTCAGTTTCTTCATTTGTAAAAATGATAACAGCACCTACCCTGAATGAGTACATGTATGTCCTTCAGGGGTGGGGAACCTGCAGTCTCGAGGCCACATGTGGCCTTCTAGGTCCTCAAGTGCAGCACTTGGACCGAATCTAAACTTCACAGAACAAGTCCCTTTAATAAAAGGATTTGTTCTGTAAAACTTAGACTTAGTCAAAAGGCTGAACCCGAGGACTTAGAAGGCCACAGGTTCCCCACCCCTCTGCTAGGCTTTCATTTAGTAGAATTTGTGTTCAGAGCAAGAAAAACAACAATCCCAGTATCCTCTGCCCAGATCAGATCCACTCTGGGGTTCTGTGTTCTGTTCTAAGGCACACCTGGAACAGGAGATTGACAAATTGGAGCATCCAATGGAGAGAGATCAGGATGGTAAGGGTACTCAAACACTGGTTGGAGGAATTGGGGATGTTTCCTTAGAAGAAGCGAAGACTCGGATGGGCATGGTAGCTGTTTTTAGTTCTTTTTAAAAGCTGTGGTCATTTGGAAGACTTGACCCCAGAAAGCAGAACTAGGCTCATAGGGTCTAAAACTCAAAGGGACCTCAGAAGCCATCTCTACTGACTGACGTCATTTTACAGATCAGAAAATTGAGGCTCATGGAAACGAAGTGATATGTGCTAATTGTAGAGACATTTTGGCTCCATATAACTTCCTACCAATCAGAGCCCATCCAAGAATAGGATGGCTGGCTAGATAGGTACTAGGCAGGGAGGTCTTCAGTCGAAGGTGGGTGGGCCTTTATTTAGGGGGGTCATAGAAGGAAATCCCGCTTAGGTACAAATTTGACTGGAGGAGGTCTGAGTTCCTGAAATCTGGGAGATTCTATCATCTGCTTGCTTCACAGGAGTGCTATGATGACCAAATGAGATAAAACCTGAAGTGCTCTGTAATTAGGAGATGCTTTATAAATACAAGGTTCTATTGGGAGGAGTAGGGTTAATACCGTCTGGGCAGCCGAAGGCAGCATGAAGGCTCCAGGCCAGGAAGATGGCTGCCTGCAGGGCAGCAGAATGGTCCAAAGGAGTAGAAGAAGGCTTAGGAAAGGGTGCCCAGAAGGAAGAGGTGTGGAAGACAAGCTCGGACTCTTTCTCACAGTTTTTTGCCTGGGGCCTACCTTGTCTCTCCAAACCAATTCTCCAATTGTTAATCTCCTGGGGGAGGAGAGGCATGTAAATCAGTAACTCCCCTTCCTAGTTTTTAGAGTGTGGAGCATTAGGGGATAGGGTAGGAGGGTGGGGAGGGGGTAACAAGGAGAACCCCTCTTCAGAGTAGTTGGATAATGGAAAGTAAATCATAACATTGGATTTCCTCTTCTGAAAAGCTGTCTGTGGTGTTTCTTAAATGTCAGAACAAACAGATGGCTTGTCTGAATTTTTTTATTTCTTCTGAGATTACTATCTGCACTAAATATGTATCTTGTATGTGCCTAGCTCCTTAAGTACTGTATTCCCCATCAGAATGTAAGCTCCATGAAGGCAGGGATGTTTTTACCCTTCCTCACATCTCTAGGTCTTAGCACAGTGCCTGGCACATAGTAAGTACTTTAAAGAGTATCGAGTCCAACCTTTTTATAGTTCAAAGAAGGAAACCAATTCCTACAGTAGATGGAGGGGTTGACTTGTCTGAGGTCATACACCCTGCTAGAGACCAAGCAAAGCCTGGAACCCTGCTCCCCTAAGTCTTTTATCTAGGGTTCCACCGCTCCAATCGGTTTCTCCAAATGGGTTTGGGCTATTCTGCTCATGTGGATAAGTATCTCTTTCCTTCCTGGGTAGCAGCCTATGGCTGTGCCTCATTCATGAAAGAGGCAGTATCAGGAGTCATGTGCCTGGGTCCTACCCAGGATGCTAATAGCCATCCTTGGTGATGGGGTAATATATACTCCTTACCCTGAGCTGGCATGTAGTCCTGGGGAAACTCAAACCTTATTCTGAGAAGGCGCCCATCCTCCCAAACAAAACACATCATGAAGCTCGTGTCTTTGCCCACCCACCCCAACCCCCCTTGTCTGTCAAACCAGGTGTTATTTCATCGGCATCTCTTCATTTCCCCTTCTAGACAAAATCAGCCTCTCCTGCTGCATGTTCCCCATCCCCCCCATCTGAAGAGCTCCTCTTACCCCACTTTCCCATAGCTTCTCAGGCTTGGAATAGATGATTCCTGAAGTCTCTTTCAGAAATAACATTCTGTGTTTCAGATAAAATGTTCTGTGTTGGAACATTCTGTGTCCTGAGGCCCTTTCTAGCTTTGACATTCTGTGTCTTCGGCTCCTTCCAGCTCATCTTTAGCTGAAGACAGGGTCCTTCATTCTCTTTCCCTAACAAAAAAGAAAGCTTAGAATGCTGCTGCCCCAGGAGAGTGACTTGAACTCCCACTGAGGCATAAGATGATATCAGATCCTGTCTTAAGAGCAGCATTTAATAAGAACAGGAGAGAGCAGAGAAGGAGGGAACCTGGGAGCCTGGAGTTGGCTCCTTCACAGTTTTGCCCAGAGCCAGGAGCAAACAACTTATAAGCAAAGTGGGAGGCATGTTACCCTCCCAGGGAGTTATGTTTTTATTTATTAAGAGCATTTAAAGCCCACTTCCTCCCCCTAAGGAAAAAAAAAAAAAGAAGAAGAAGAAGCAAAGAGAATCAGGGTGGAAATCTGCAGGGTTTTGTTTGTATTCTGTGGAAAGAGATTATAGTATCATAGATTTAAATCTGGAAGTTTCCTTAGAAATCATTGAATGAATGAATGAATGAAAATGCATTTATTGTTTACTATGTGCCAAGGACTGTGCTAATAACAAATACAAAAGCAAAACCGTTTCTATCCTCTAGAAACTTATATTCTAATGGAGGAGACTACAGAAATAGGGTAATGGTGGCCAGGGTGTTTTGGTTTGGGATGTTGTGGTGATTGGACCCTTAGGAAAGTTGATGGACATATCCTTATCAGTAGCAAGGGTAGTATTGATTTGATTAAATCCAGTCAAGTCAAGAAGCATTTATTAAGTGTCTTCGGTATGCCAGATCCATATTTGATTACAATTCCAGAGCTGGAAGGGGGCAGGGGTGAAGGGGGAGGCAGGGCGGAAATAGGGGGGAGGAGGATGGCTCTAGACTGGAGCTGCAGGGCAGATGGCAAGAAGATAGGGGAGAAGAGTAAGAGCTAGCATTTCTATAATAGCCAGCATTTTTATAGTGCTTAAGGTTTGCAGAGCACTTTACAAAGACGACAAAGAAGACTTAGCCATTACTCACCTATAGCTAGTTAACTGATTCCATGGACACACCTGCTGTCCATAGAGATTATCCAGTAATTTTACCAGCAATAGCTAACGTTTCTATAGGCACTTTATGGTTTGCGGAGTCCTGAATGTGTGATTTCTTTTGCTTCTCAAAAGAACCTGTTAGGTAGCCAATGTTATTATCCCCATTTTACAGATGAAAAAAACAGGTCTGGAAAAGTGTCCAAGGTCCCTTAGGTAGTTGTGTCAATGATGAATAGCAGATGTGGAATATAGCTAGTAAGTGAGTGTCTAAGGCAGGATTCCAAGTTATCCGTTTTCCCAAGTCCAACTCTCTTCTTGGCCATGCATCAGATGAGGAATCTGAGGATCGGAATGGTTCTCTCCTGATTCATTCATTTCCTTCATTCTACAAATATTTACTATGCACTTTTTATGTACGGAGTCCTGTGCTTAGTAGTATGGGGGATACAGATGAGTAAACTGAGGCCCAGAGAGGGTGTTACTCCATTCATTCATACATGCATCAGGCATGGGGTGTGGGGCTCCCAGGAATAGAGAATGCCACAGGAAGATCTGGGTTCGAGTTAGGTCTCTATCCCTTAGGGTCATTGTGACCTTGAGCAAATCACTTCCTTCTTTCAACCTAATTTTCTTCTTAAAAGTCCAATAATTACTCTCACCCTCTGGGCCTCTTGGGGCTGTTGTAGAGGAGAAATGAAGTAATCTATGGAAAGTGCTTTGTAAATAATAGAGCCCTAGAAAGATGTCAGCTCTTATTATACAGAAGCCTAACTCAGGGGGCTCCCTGACCAGGGAGCTCCTGACCTGAGCTCCCTCCCAGACCCTTGGTTCAAATGTAGACTTTATCTTGAACCCTCACTTGGAGGATAGACCTGGTGATGATTCAGTGGGGACATAATCATCCCAACCACCTATCACTGGACCTTACCTTCACACACATTCCATGGCCTGGTCACCTTCCCCATCTGAGCCATAGGTGACTGAGTCGGGAGACCTGATCCTGCCACCCATTGGTTCTGGGACCCTTAGAATCCTTACATGACTGAGTCCATAGAGCACTGGGTCTGGAGCCAGGAAGACTTGAGTTCAAATCCAGCTTCAGGCACTTACTAGCTTTGTGACCCAGGTCACTTAAATTCTCCCAGCCTCGGTTTCCTCCTCTGTAAATGGGATAAAAATAGCACTTGTCTCACTAGGTTGTTGTGAAGATCCACTGAGATCATACTTGTAAAGCAGGGTGCCTGGCACATAGTAGGTGCTTGATAAATGCACCCTTCCTAGCACCTGCTCCCTCTCTGTAAAGTAAGAAGGGTTTGACTGACCTCTAAGCCACTTTCCAAATGTAATGACTCCAATATGCTGTATGAACTGATATTTCACAACAGGCATTCCGGTGTTCTTAAACCTGATTTTCCTTTTCAGTTGAGCGCACCCCACCTCCAGTCTACTACTTGTTGTAGGGGGAAATCTAAAGATGAGTAAGGTCCAATTCTTGTTTTCCATTGCTGGAAAAACACAGCGACAGACTTCTTGTCTTAAGAACCTGGTGTGTTCTTATGGAATGCTAAGTTCCATAAGGGTAGGGGTTCTATTTTAGCTAATTTTTTTATTTTACCTCCCCCTCCCCCCAGTGCTTGGCTCACAGGGACTTAATAATTATTTTCTGAATTGAATTTGATGCTTTAAAGTAGAAAGATCTTTGGCCTTAGAGTCAGGAAAATGTAGGTTCAAATTCCACTTGTGATATGTGCTGGCTGTCGCCGTGGGCAAATCACTTAACATCTCACCCCTCAGTTTCCTGGTCTGTAAAAAGAGAATAGTGATACCTTTAGTAGCTACCTCAAGGGCTTGTTGTGAAGCTCAAATGAAATAATGTTTGCAAAAGTGCAACAGGAGGTGAGTGAAGTCATCTCTACGTAGAAAAGACATCATTAAAAACACACCCCTCGCTTTCCTTCAGTTTCATCATGATTCCATCATAATTAGAAGCTTCCTTAAATCAGGGAAGCATAGATTATATCGACTGTCAGCAGGCCCGCATGTCACCCAGTGCCCAGGACAGGGCAGCCACCCTACAGAGAGCTTGGGTCATAAGCTACTTATCTATGGCCCAACACACTGCTCTCTTCAGAGGCACAGTTTCATTTATAAAATGTGAGGGTTGAATTAGCTGGCACATAGTAGGTGCTTAAGCTACTTAAATGTTTATTGATTTGGCACAGTAGGCAGAGCACCAGCACCAGTCAGGAGGACCTGGGTTCAAATCCAGCCTCAGATACTTAACTAGCTGTTATGTGATTGCTTAACTGCAATTGCCTCTACCAAAAAAAAAAAAAAATAATAGTGTATTGATTGACTGACAGACTAGAGAGAAACCTTAAGTTCTCTTCCAACTCTAATAATAGTTAACATTTATATAAAACTTACTACATGCCAGGTAGTGTGTTAAGTGCTTTACAATTCCCATCTTATTTGATCCTCACAACAACTCTGGGAGGAAGGTGCTGTTATCATTCCCATCTTGTTATTGTTGTCAAATAGTTGTTCAGTTGCATCCGACTCTACATAAGTTCTTGGCAAAGACTGGAGTGGTTTGCCATTTCCTTCTCCACTGAGTACCCATTTTACAGATCAGGAAACCGAGGCAGACAGCAGTGAAGTGACTAGCCCAGAGTCACACAGCTAGTAAGCGTCAGAGGCCGAATTTGAAATCAGGTCTTAATGACGCCAGGCCTAGCGCTCTATCAGATGAGGCACCTACCAGTTCTACAAGCAAAAGGATAAAATCACTTACCTTCTCAGACTCCTGTGTAAAATGGAGATAATGTGTTACCTGCCCAGAGGCTGGGGGCTGGCCCAGATGACTTCTTCAGGTGCCTTCCCGGCTCTGAGAGCCATGATTCCCAGCAGGCATCAAGTGGAAGGTGATTTCAGTTTGTTTTATAAACGCCGGATGACTTTGGGCAAGATACTTGACCTCTGTGGGCCCCAGTTTCCTCATGTGTAAAATGAGGTAGTCAGATCTTTAGGTCCCTTCAAGTTCAGAATCTTATGATTCACAAAATTTTAGAGCTGGAAGAGGCAGACAGATTATTTGTGTAATTCTCTGCTTATTTTGAATTTGGGAAAGTGGTATGGTAGAATGGATTTGGGGTCCCTTGAATTCAAGTCCCATCTCTGCTCCTTACTGCCTGGGTAACCTTGGACAAGTCATTCCCCTTCTTTGAGGCTAAGTTTACTCATTTGTTTGTTGAAGGGGTTGGGCTAGATAATCTCCAAGGTCCTTTCTAGCCACAAATCCTATGCAGTATATATACCTGCACACCATGGCATCCCATGAATAGAAAGATATTTGAATTTAGAGTTTGGTTTTATCTAGTGAGAATTCTGTTCAATAGTTTACTTCTCCTAGGTATCTCAAATAAACTATAGTTTATTTGACTATACAATAAACTGGTCCCTCTGTTCATAGATAAACTGAGGTCAAACAGTCAATTAACAGGTTTTTAAGCATTTATTATGTGCCAGAACCTGTGCTAAGTACAAACAAAAGCAAGAAAACTCCCTGCCCCCCAGAAGCTCAGAGTATAATGGAGGAAATATCATAAGTAAATAGGTATTAATACATGGAAAGTAATCTGAGTGGGGAAGGGACTTGTAGCTGATCCAAGAAAGCCTTCTTGCAGAAGATAGCATTTGAGCTAAGTTTTGAAAGAAGCCAGGGATTTTCAGTAGCATAATATAAGGAGGGGGAGCATTCCAGACACGGGAGATAGTCCAAAGCCACAGACATGGGAAAGGAGGTGTCAAAGCCCAGGAACAACCACACAGACCAGTGTATGTAGCTAGATGGTACAATGTTTGGAGGTAAAGTCTAAGAAGATTCATGCTATGTTCACAATACTAGAGCCAGAAGGAACAGTAGAGATCATCTGTGCCAGCTTTATATTGTTTTTACAGATTAGGAAACAGAGAAAATGACATATCTAAGGTCACACAGTTAGTGGCCTGGTTGGGACTAGCACTCCACTCTCTTGTTCTTCTCATGACGTAGCAACTTGCTCTCAATCTCTCGTCTTCCTGTCCTGGCCCTCTCCTCTCCCCTTCCCGTCCTTCTATTTCTTCACTTAATGGGATGAGCAGCAAAGGTCACTGAGTGGACTAGAGGGTCATTCTTCTGGGCCTGCTACTGAAGGGAACCGCTGGGATGTCACCTCATTGTCGTTAATGGTATTGGAAGGCAAGGGAAGAAAGGGGAGGGAGGCAGCCTGCGGCAGCAAGGAACCCAAGCGTGCAGCTTGGCCATCATTTCTGACCTCTGTGTCTGCAGCCTCAATTTTCTCAGCACGTGCAGGAGAAGCTGTTCTTATTATGTTCAGATGACTTTCCTGGCCATGCTTGGCTCCCCTTCCGATGTGGCGGCTTGTTCCACTAGAGGGCGTGTGGGGACCCTCCATTTTGAACGAGCAATGGTGTGGGTATAGCATAAAATCAAGGGATAGACTTAGGATGTGAGGCCTGGATGGGACTTTAGGACATAGAATGTCAGAACTGGTTGGGACCTTAGAACACAGCATTTCAGAGTCAGAGAGACCTTAGGACACACAATGTCAGAGCCAGAAGATACCTTAGATAGAACTCAGAATTTTAGAGATGGGAGAGCCAGCTGCCTTACAACATACTGTCAGAGCTGAAAGTGACCCTCGAGCACCTAGTCCAGTCTGCTCATTTTGACCAAGGAGAAACAGGCTGACAGAGAAGGGACTTGCCCAAGGTCACACAGCTAATTATTGAGGAAAAAAGAAAAAAACTGGGACTAGCATTCAATCCAGGGTTCTATCATAGGAGTCTGTAATCAGTTAACTACATAACTCTGAGAAGTAACCCAACCCAGCCTTTTTTCCCATTGAGAAATGAAATGATTGTTCTTCTTTAAGCTTCCAAAGCTGCTAGGCTCCATAGCTAAGGGGGCTGCGCATAGTTACTTGCTTATGGGTTGTTACAGGACAATGAATGATTTCAATAATAGATTTTGTCACAATAGGAGGTGTGTGTAAACTTTCTAGGCTCTCATGTAAGTTTGGGAAGGGAGGGGGATCTACTTCTAGTCCTGGTCATGATTAGGAGGGGAAATGGTGACTCTGCTTTCAACACAATAGGTATTTATAGTAAGTGACATCTGGAAGAGCACCAGATTTGTAGGCAGAGCATCAGGGTTTGAATTTTGTCTCTTGTCAATTTAGGCCCTGGGAGCACTTAGATGCCTGTAGTCAGGAAGACCCGAATTCAAATCTGGCCTCAGATTCTTAGTAGCTGTGTGACCCTGGATAAGTCACTTAACCCCTATTTGCCTCAGTTCCTCATCTGTAAAATGGGGACCCACTGGAGAAGGAAATGGCAAACTACTCTAGTATCTTTGCCAAGAAGGACCCAAATGGGATCACAAAGTGTTGGACACAAATGACTGAACAATAACAATCCAGATCTGGGAAGGGATGGTCCTTCATCCCCACCCTCCCTCCAAACGGTTTGTCCAACTGGCTTCAGAAGGAACTGGCGGGGCATAATGGTTGATACCTGGGAATAAATAGTTTTATACTTGCCAACATAACCTGAGAATGAAAAAAAGCAGTCTGTTCACTGCTTGTTTCATCTATCAGTGGAAAGTAAATCGGTTAAATTGCTCATCCTCGTGGTAATTGGTTCTTTTTTCACCAATTTCCTTAGAATTATAGGATTTAGAGCTGAATGGCATCTCATAGATCATCTGGTTCAACCCCTTCATTTCACAAAGGAAGAAACTGAGGTACAGAGAGGGAAAGTAACCCAGGGCCATACAGGCAGGACCTGGATTTGAAGGCCTCAGTTTCCCTGCTACTAAATGTGTCCCTGTCCCCAGGTAGGGTTAATAACCTCTAAACCAAAGGCTGAACACTAGATGCCATTACTCCGTTTATAAATTTAGCTGACTGGCCTCACCAGGGTGTGGTAGAAAGTAATTAGGGCTTGCACCAGCCTCTTAAAATAATTTGATGTAGGGAGAAAATAATTATTAGGGTTAGATCATGGAATCACAGAATGTTGAGCTTGGAACACAGATGTCAGAGCTGAAAGGGCCCTTAGAGTCAGGCCATCTAGGCAAGCCTCACCAAAATATAATGGTTGGAAATAGGAGGTCACTGAGGCTCAGAGAATGCGATTAGCCTAAGGCCATGCATAATCTGTAGGCCTGAAATCTATCTCCAGGCCTTTTGTAGCCGTGGTTCTGGAAGCAAATCCCCAGAAATCCCTAGACTTCAATCCTTTACCGAGCAGGCTTTACATTTTCCTACTCCTTAGGAGAGGGAGTCTTAGCCACAAGTGGACTCCATCTTAAACAGGGTAAAGCAAGCTATATTCTTGTAGCACTTTACAAGGAAAGGGGGAGGGGAAACCCCAACAGATTGGCAAAGCACCCCTCCCTTTGTACCCTATCTATGATTGGCCTATAATTACAGGTTTATTGCCTGTACAGCTATTGTGTAATGACATGTTTGCAAATTAATTTTTATGGCTCACGCCATTAGCATATACAGTAGAGGAAGGTTTACTATTAATTACCACTGTTGTTAGCGCAATCCCAGCGAATTAAAAGCCGATAAAAGAATGACAACAGAAGCGGACGGTTTGGGCTCTTTTTTGAAAAACAAAAAACCACAAATATTTTCTGGAGAGTAAGATTCTCCAGGTAGCTGTTATGGTCAGGCTTCCCAGACTCCGGGTTGGCGGGGTGGCCTCACACTGTGAAAGGGTTGGCATTTCCTGGAGATGTAAAGTAAGGTTGTAGATCTGTACGCCAAGAGGGGAGACCTATGATGGGGTCAGTTTTTCTAGTTTGGGGGGAGAAGTGGATGAAAACCTGGACGGAAGGCCGAGGGAAAGAGGTGCTAGCACCTATTCTTGCAAAGAACCAACAGCCACAGTTGGGGGAAATGGGGGAGTGAACCCGAACCCCGGAGACAAAGATCCTACCCCACTGAGTGGGGTGACCCCAGCGTGACCCCAGGGAAAAGGAGAGGGCCGCAAGCTTTGGACCTCGAAAGGAGGCAGCCACCAGGTTAGACGCGACTCATCGGCTTGGCTGTCCTAGAGCCCTCCCGGGGAGACGCACGGCGGGAGGAGGAGGGGAGGCGGAAGGGGGGGGGGCGCCCGGCTGAGCGCTGCTAGAGGAAGATTAAACGATGCTTATCGCTCTCCCGCGGCTGCTGGGGGAGATAGGAGGCTTGTGCTGTTCAGCCAGAGAACAGTTTGGGATCCAGCCGGCGTGCTGGGGATTGGGAATGAGTGGGGGCCAAGGGAGGCTTCTCGGAGTACCGTCCTCCATATATTAGGATGCCTTGGAAACCGGGATTTCCAGGACACCCCCGTAACAGATACCCTCTAGTGCATTTATATTTAAACACACCCTTACCCAAACACATCACCAACCCCTTCCTAGGGCGGGAGGAACCGACATACTGGTTACTTGACTCAGTGCCCCCGCAGGCGCTGCCATTCATCAGTCGACTTTCAGGAAGTCCTGGTTGAGGCGAGAGACTAGGGTTGGCTCATTATACATTCATAAGATCTTTGGATTTTTCAGCTCATTTTACAGATGAGATTAAGCAAAGGCATGTTAGATGTGTGTACAGGTCTTTCCTTAAAGTGAAGTGATTGTTATCTTGGGGTCAGTAGGTGACTTGGTTGTCACCGACTCACAACTATGGTTTTCAAAGGATGAAATTGTCATTTGAAGAAAAGACAAGCCATTTAGCAGCCTAGGCAGTGTCTAGCAGTGTGTGCACAGGTCTGATGCCCTGGTCCTCTGATTTAGGCAGCCTAGCAGAAAAGCTGCAAACAATCACATCACAGAATGTCAGAACTGGAAAGGGATGTCAGAGCTCTAGTTCACCTCCCCTCTCCCTCCCCATTTTACGGATGAGATTGGGGAGAGGATTTTGTCTATGTATCTTCCTCGTGCCTTTTCTTAAATTAAGGCGATTTTATCTTGGGTCAAAAGGTGACTTCTTGAGTGTCGCGTTGATTATAGTTCCATTTTGTGGAGAGAGGAGTTTAAAAAAAAGCACCTTTTTAAAGATTGATGGGGAAGAGAATGGACTATGTCTCTTTAAAACTGTTTGGGCTGGACAATTAACACACAGGATGTGGTTTGCTGGTAGGCTTTTTCCCCCCTCGGTGCGGGGGAATTATCACATGGTGCCTTCTTGAACTGCTGTGAAGAGCCGAAGCAGGAGCTCAGGGAGGAGGGCTTACCGGCTTGTACCCAGACACACATAGACTGTGCAGTTGATCGTTTACTTAAACCAAATTAGCTGGGGCTCTTGTTACTATGGTACAGTCTGAGCCTGCAATATCTCAGTAATAGCATTTATTAGGTCTATTTGCCTGGAAGCATGTCTTCCCGGATCTGATAATGCATCGGTGGAGAGAGAATGTGTGAGATTGTATCAGGCACTTGATTACTGTTGCAACAGGGATATTTAAGAAAAAAAAAAGAAAGAAACCGCTTGTGTTTGTAGCTGATTTAGGCTTCAGATTTGTCTGTGTGTGTGTGTGAGTGTGTGTGTGTGAGAGAGAGAGAGAGAGAGAGAGAGAGAGAGAGAGAGAGAGATGGACTGAGAGAGAGAGAGAGACTGAGGGACTGTTGCAACCAGTGTCAATTTCACAAAGGACTCGCTGAAGTCTCTGGGGCAGGTAGTATTTTGGGCTCTTCAGTCTAGAGAGTTAACTCCCAGACTCGCCTGCTCCTGTCTCTCTTTTGTGTCCTAAGGCACCCGGATTGGAGAGGAGCCGGGGGCTGGGGCCAGCGGGCAGTTAGTTCTCTGGCTGGCGGACAGGGAAGGGGGTGGGGAGAGTTGTGGGTTTGGTTTTTTTTTTTTTTCTTGGTGGGAGAACCGAGGTAGCCTCTGCAGCTTGCAACTATCACCAGACAAACCTCAGCCTGCAAGCAAGAAAAAGAGGCCCCTCACCCGGATTGACAAGGGAGCCTGAGATTCTCCCTCCCCAGGCTCCGGCACTGGGAGAGGGAAGCCATTGGTTTGGGTGGCTCTGGCAGTTCGTTTCCCCATGGATTTGATGATTGGGTTCGCTGTCTCTGCTCCTATTCGAGAAGATCGCAGGTGAAACTATTATCATCTTGTAAAGCATGGGGAATTCAGAAGATGCAGTTTAAAGACGGAAGAAGCAACAACAGATTAAGCACAGGAGACTCTGCTTTCACGAACAGATGCCTGATGGTTGCCTACCCTTTCTCTTTCATTAGGGGAGACAAATTTGCTGTCAGCCAGCCAGATTTCCAATTTACCGATAATGATTCTTGCATGAAAATTGATCGAGAGGGCTTTCTAATGCTGGGCGCTCTCTCCTTCTCTCCTCTCCCAGCTCTTCTCCTTCTGGCTGGGTTATTGTAGCCTGCGGGAGTTTCTCCCTCCTTCCCACGGTCTCCCTCCTTCCTGAGTCAGTGGTGGGACGCCGAGGAAAAGAGATAAGAACCAGGCGGGAGAAAGGGGAAGAGGGGAAAGACAGGGGAGCGGGCGTGGAGAAAGGGAACCAGTTTTTTCAGTCTTTCTCCTTACCGAGACTTGTGTTTGCAATATTGGTTCCTTTATTTCCGAGAAGAAATATCCCCACTGTACTTCTTGGCTGTTTGGGTATTAATTTTCTTCTCTTCTCTCCTCTCCCCCCTCCTCCTTTTCCCCCTCCTCCTCAATTCCCCCCCTCCCCTCCTCAACCAGTAGCTAAGGGGAAGCGAAAACAAAGCCGATTTCTCCTTGGCAACAAGAGATACCCCCCCCTGCTACCCCCCCTTCCTTTTTCCTTCTGATTCTGAACATGAAGCCCTGTTGGAAACAAATCCATTGACCCTCGCCCTTGACATTCAAATGACTGAATGGAGAAAAGATTGCTACTCGCACGTCTTGGGGGCTGTTTTTCTCCCCTCTTTTTTTTTCTTTTTCTCAAATGAGTAATCCCTAAAGCAGATCTCAAACCCAGGAATCCTCCTCCTCTCTCGTTTTCTCCTTTCCCTTTCTTTCTCTCCACCATCACTCTCTCCCCACCCCCCCTTTATTTGCATCTCAAGTCCAAAAGGCAGAAAATACACA
Source organism: Vombatus ursinus (assembly GCF_900497805.2). Classification (NCBI taxonomy): domain Eukaryota; kingdom Metazoa; phylum Chordata; class Mammalia; order Diprotodontia; family Vombatidae; genus Vombatus; species Vombatus ursinus. Next base: position 12,065,062 of record NW_020945064.1, on the reverse strand, counting down.
CCCAGGGAAGACATCGAGGCATCTGTTTAAAGCCTCCAAGTGCTGTCGTTTTGGGTCAATTACCTCACCCGTGGATCTCCGAGCGCCAAGGCGGTCAAAATTTGCGAGACATTTTTTTTTTTAAACAAACTTAAAATTTCTTGGATTGAGATTTGGATCGCTGTCCTGCCCATTTTTTTTTTTTAAGATTACAGAGGATTATTCTGTGTTTCTTTTTCCTTCCTCGTCACCCCGTTTTCTGATCACTATGGAACTCTAATTTAAACCATGTTTGGATTGAAGCCACCTCTCTATTACTTACCAGGTAAGGAAGCGCTCTGCTGCTGCCGCTCGGTCGGCGTAGTGCGGCGGCTGGTGGTAGGGGGGCCCTTCTCCTCGTGTGTGTGTGTGTGTGTGTGTGTGTGTGTGTGTGTGTGAGACCGTATCTTCGGCTTAATTCTCATCCCCTCCCTCCCCCCTTAGGCCTCTGATAATAACAGATCCGCGTCTCCTCGGCTTCCTTGCTTACCTTCTTCCTAGCCCTTTTGCAAGCTCTCGGTGTGCAACGTGAGCCCCAGAGCCCTCTCCCTCCGCCCCCCCACCCCCAAGCTGGCTGCCTTCGGGTGTAACACGCAGCTCTCTCCTTTTGTCTGCCTGGAGCCGGAGCCGGCTCCTGGGTGGCTGGCGGGGCTGTGTTTAGTTGTGCGGCGACAAGCATTTATGTAACCTAGGGTGCATTAAGGAGCCGGGTGTGAAGTTACTTTCTACTGGCTGTGCCCAGTTCTTTCATGGCTCAGCGAGCCCCCCCCCCATCGGTTGCGCACAGCCCCAAAGTGGAAGGGGTTTTCTGACCGTGTTCACCACCTACTCCCCCAATCCAGACATTCCATCTCCTTGGCCCTTATCTAAACCCCCTACCCCCATGCTGCTGAAGTAAATGCGCAACGACCGTGACATGTGTGTGCACCCCCAGGTAGGGGCTGCCTTGTCTTTTGGCCCAGCAGAGGAGTTGACCCGGAGGAGGAGGAGGAGGAGGAGGGAAGACCGAGGAAGAGGGCGGGGGACGCTTGCTAGCTCGGGATGTTTGGCGTGATTTCCTGTTTCCTTAACCCTCCTCGGCGGACCTGACAGCCGAGGCCACAACTTTCTGTTTCAGGGCAGCTCTTGCTTAGCCAGAGGGGAAGAGGTGACAGCGGAGGGACCGTGGCTGGGATTAAGTGGACAAGTGGCCCAGAGTTATCTTTGTTCAGAGAGTCAAGCAATGCCCCTCTGCTGGGTTAATTCCTCCCACCCCCACCCCCGCCCCAGCCATTCCACCTAATCGGTACTCTCGCTACCCCTCCCCCCTTCCACAACTGTAGGCTAAGTAAACCTGCCCACTTTATACAGCAATTTACAGTTTACAAAGTGAGATCTAAGTTTGTAATGATGCTGGCCTTCTCCCCTTTTCCACAGTCACAAAACCTTCCGGGTGTGTGGCCTGTTGTTAGGGTGACTTCTAATAGGTGAGGCCCTGGGGGTCAGGAAGCTAGCTGGTTTTGCATGTGGCTTCTAGTGCGAGCAATTGACTGTAGTTTCCCCACCCCCCACCCCGATCCCTTCAAAAGTTCAAGTTTCCTGTGCTTTGAGAAACAATCCACAGAGGAGTTGGGCTTCTGTTGCTCCTGGCTTTTGTTTAGAATAAGATCCTTCCATAAGAGAGAGTGCTAATCCCTCGGGAGCCCCAGAGTGGGGCTGTGTATATGCGCTCACGCTTGCATCCAGTTGTTATTCTCCGTGGGAAAGATTTATTCAAGGTTTTATTGGTGAACTTGTAAGTGCTGGGCTGTGGGAGAGAGGGGCGCACTTTTCACGACTCCGAGTGCCTTTTGGCCTCCCATCCACTGATCTGTTGACAGGGAAAGCCTAGAACCCTGCTTCAGATCCCTGGAGGATCCTTGAATTTGCAATGAACCCTCTCACTTGGTAGAGTTGGGTGGCATTGACCTCATACCAGAGAGTTGGTTGGAGTATGTTCCGGGAAGCCAGAGAGAGGATGAGCTTTGAGTCATCTTTGGGGTACACAGTGAGAATTCGGTCTGTACTCGGACTCCTCTACTCATTATCAAAAATGAATTTCAGATTTTTATGAGAAACCCCTTTGTTTGGGGACAATATACCTCCTCCTTGCACACATCTACCTCTCTTCTTGCTAAATGGAATTCTCTGGATCTCAGAAGTGCAAATCAAAAGCATTCTAGCTTTTCCTGTTGTTTTTGTTTGGGTTGGGTTGGCGTTGGAGGTGGTCGATTTCTCCATAAGCCCCTCATGAGGTCCTAGCGCTTGTCTACCTCTGAATCAAGAAATGGGAGTCCACAGTTTTCAATGGGTGTTGTGTTCTACTAGGGGGTTTTATTTATTTTATTTATTTATTTAAGATGGTTTTATTCAGAACTCAGAATAGGCTTTTTCCACAGAGAGCAAGCAGCGTGGCTCACAGTGGAAAGAACACTGGATTGGAGTAAGAAAACATTGGTTCTACTTCTAACCTTATTCATTGCCAAATCATTTGTCTGGCCCTCTGTTTCTTCATCTGTGATTTGAGAGGGGTAGGTTAGATGATCCCTAAAGACTTTCTCAGCTCTAAATCTCCCAATCTAGTGTCATGAATGGTGGTTAAGGTCCCAGTTTGGCTTCAGAAATACAGATCATACGCCCCTGAGCCTTAGAAGATGGGCATCATGAGTTGCTGTGGCAGGGAAAAAAAAAATCGTTCCCTGGTGGCCATCCTTCCGGTGATGAGCCTCTCACCTCTAGAAGTGACATCTCTGAAATAGTGCTGGTTCTACCTGTTGGTAGGGATGTTGGCAAATCAGATTATTATAAATTAGGGCATTGCTTACTTATAGAAACTTCTCTTCCAACCTGCTGTCCATTCTTTTTACATTTCTCTAGGCAACTAATATTTGACATTTATTGACAGTCTTTTAAATTTATTAAGTGCCTACTATTTGCAGAATACTGTACTAAGTCTGGGGCAGCCAGGTGGTGAAGGAGATAGAATACCAGGCCTGGAGTCAGGAAGACCTGAGTTCAAATCCAGCCTCAGCTGTGTGTGACCCTGGGCAAGTCACTTAACCTTGTTTACCTCAGTTCTTCATCTGTCAAATGAGCTAGAGAAGGAAATGGCAAAACCACTCTGGTATCTTTGCCAAGAAAACCCCAAAGGGGGTCACAAAGAGTAGGACCAGACTGAAATGCCTCAACAATAACAACAAAAAAAGTACTAAGCCTCTGGAAGACACAAAAAATTATAAATAAAAGATAGTACCTACCCTCATGAAGCTTGCAATCTAGCTGGAAAGTTTTTTTTAAAGGGGCAGGTAAATAGTAACTAGCAGAATCAGGATTTGAACCCACAGCCTCTGACACCAGAGTTCTTTTCAACTGACCAAGTTGCCCCTCTATGATACAAAATAGAATATGATTTTTAAAAAAGTATTTAAGTGAGGTATGAGCAAAAGGGCTGGATGTAGCTCAAGGAAGGTAAGATTTCTGATTAGGGGATTAGGGAAGTCTTCATAGAAAGACTGACATTTGAGCAGGTTATTGGGGTATTGTAGGACAGATGCTGACTAAGAATTTTCCTCCTAAAGACCAGGGTATTAAGATATTCTAATGATCATATTATTTTAGGATTTAGAACTTCCAGGGAGTTTTGGGATAGATCATCTATTAGAAGGGTTCTTAACCTTTCTTTTGCACATCCTGGATCCCTTTGGCAGACAGGTGAAGTCTATGGACCTCTTCTCAGAATTACGATTTTTGCCTCTATTTATAATTGAAGGAAATGCCAAATTTCAGTTCTAGGTTAGAAAAAAAAAAAGTGTAATTTTCCCATTCAAATTTGCAGACCTCTGAAATCTATCCATAGACCCTTTTGGGATCTATAGACCCCCAGGTTTGTTTTGCAGTCATTTTGCAGTCACATCTGACTCGTTGTGACCCCATTTGGGGTTTTCTGGGCAAAGATACTGGAATGGTTTGCCATTTCATTCTCCAGGTCATTTTACAGATGAGGAAACTGAGGCAAACGGGGTTAAGTGACTTGCCCAGGATCACACAACTCAGGAAGAGGAGTCCTTTTGACTCCAGGCCAGGTTTTCTATCCACTTCACCACCTAGCTGCCCTAATAGCCCCCAGTTTAAGAACAGCCTCATTTTACAGATGGGAAAACTGAGGTCCAGAGAGGAAGGTAGTAGTAAACTCTTTGAGGGTGGGGGAATTGTATCTTTAGGACTGGAACTGTTATTTCACTGGTATAGTTCATGCGCCCTCAAATTTTTTGGTCTCAAGACCCCTTTACACACTTAAAAATTATTGAGGAATCTAGCCAATGTGTGTCAAAAGTTAGACTTGAACCCAAGTCTTTCTGGTTCCCAAGCCAGTTTATCTATCAATTAGCTGGAGTTACCTCCTACTGTATACTATAAGCACCTAAAAGTTTTTTTTCTCCAATTGAACTGAATTGAAATGCCGGAGGTCACCCAGCTAGTGAGCCAAGAGCTGAGATTTGAATCTGATTCCCTTAAGAACCCGAGCTCCCGGAGGGCAGGGACTAGTTTGGCCTTCTTTGTATCCTCTGAGCTTCACACGAGAAGCCCTTTATAAATACTTGTAGACTGACTGCTGACTAATTCCAGATCCCAAGCTTTCTGGCCCCTAAGGCTTGGTTTTAGGGATATTCCCATTGAAATCTGTGCCTCTCCCCACCCACCTCTCCACTCCCGAGGCATTCTTCAGGAAGTCTCTTTTTTCATCCGAAAGAAACAGCCCATTAGGTGTTAGCCTGGGAGATAGGAAGCAATTAAAGACAATTATTTGTGGCCATTGATGGTGCTGTCCCTGGGAGCCTGTGGTCAGTCTTGGCTCCCAGAGGAAGTAGGAAATTCTTTTAGCCCAGGTAGGTAGCTGGCAGCTGCTTTGTTCAACCTTGTGAGTCATCCACCCTTCCATTTCCCCCAAAGTTTAATGTTAGGGCCACATTTTCACTCTCCTCTTAGCACGGTTAAGTGTGTGGTTGGGGATGCCCTCCCTGGGCATTGCTAACTGTGTGGGAAACCTTTGCCAAGTTCATTTCCTCATCTATAAAATGAGGGAGTTCAATTAAACAGCCTCTAAAGTTCCTTTCAGCTCCACGGGACTGTATTAAATTAGGGGCAGTTGTCCTAACTGATGAGGGACAGGCATCTGGTGTTAGACAACTCTGTTTTCTTGGGAGTCTCTCCATGAAGTGCTGTTTCTGAGGCTTATGGAAAGTAGTTACATCTCCATAGTCTATTCTAGGCTCTATCATTGTGGTATGTAGAATTGTACCACCAACCAGACTGGAAGCCCCTTGAGGGCAGGGATGTTATCTGAAAAGCTCTGGCAGCTACGCTCAGAGGATAGTGTTCTGGGCCTGGGGTCAGAAAGGGTAGAGTTCAAATGCATCCTCCAGACATTAACTGTCTGACCCTGGACCAGTCAGTTAACCTTTGTCTTGCCTCAGTTTCCTCTGATGTTAAATGAAGATAATAATAGCACCTACCTCCCAGGGTTGTTGTGAAGATAAAATGAGATACTATTTGTAAAGCATTTAGCACAGTGCGTGACAGATGTTCAGTCATTTCATTTCTGTCTGACTCATCGTGACCCCACTTGGGTTGTCTTAGCAAGGAGACTAGAGTGACTTGTCATTTCCTTCTCCAGTTCATTTGACAGATGAGAAAACTGAGGCAAACAGGGTGAAGTGACTTGTCCAGGATCACATAGCTAGTAAGTGTCTGAGGCTCGATTCGAACTCCGGTCTTCCTGACTCCAGCCTGGTCCTGTATCCACTGTGCCATCTAGCTGCCCTAATAAAGAGTTAGCTATTATTATTAACTGGTGGATGAAAAAAAGACCTTAATAAAACTTACTTTAAAAAATCAAACTTTTTTTCCACTCAGGCATTAATGTTCCTCGTGGAGGATCTTACCACCCTCTTCTTGAATGGCAGGAATCCAAGACCAAGGGAGGTGTGAAGGTACTTGGCCAAGGTCATACAGCAGAACCTATTCTAGAACTCTGATGTTCTGGCTCTTTCCACTACATACAGGACCTGGCCACCTCCATACCTGCCTAGTTAGTCATTAATGGAACAGGAATTTCATCTGCTGGCTACTTCTTCGTTTTGACAGGTTTGGGAGGTGCTATGGCATAATGGAGCTAGAGATCTGTTTGGGTATTCTGGGAGTGCTTTGTACCCTGCAGGTTCTTAATAAAAGTTGGCTGTATTTGTATTTTTATTTTTGTTAAACCATCCCACCCCACCCCACCCCCAACAGTGCCTTAAATAGGCAGTGGGCAAGAGCTTGCTGAAACAAGGTTAGTTGGATTTAGGCAGCTTTGGGGAGGTTTTACTGTCTCTGATCCTCTAACACTTCTTCCTGGTGGTACAGGGGATAGAGAGCTGGATTAGTAGTCAAGCCTTAGGTTCAAATCCTGCCTCAATCACATTCTAGTTGTGTGACCCCTAACTAAGTCATTTGACCTCTCTCAGGCTCAGTTTCCTCATCTGTAAAACGGGGATAATGGCACTTTGCTTGCCCTGGTTGTTCTAAGGAACAAAAGATAATTTGTGTAAAGAGATTTGAAAACTTTAGCTACATGAATGCTATTACCGATAAGGAAGCTGTTAGTTAATCCAATCCCCCAGCAATTCTTATGCCTTTCCTGTTTGCTTCGCACTGGGGACACCAGGACAAAAGGCAGAGAGTCTGTGCCCTTAAGGAATTCACATTTCTAGGGAAGGTCACTTAGGTAGTTAGGTGCAAAATTGGGATTTGAATTTAAGTTTTCCCACTCCAAATCCAATAGTCTTTCTACTCTGCCTGCTTCGTGGGCCCTAAATGAATTTACAGCTTTAGAGGAAGAGCCCAGGGTGCCTGGGCAATGCTAACAAACACCCTGGAGGTTTGTACTTGAGGAAGAGCTGGGGTGACTTTGGGCAAGTCATTTATCTCTGGGCCTTGGAGTAATCATATCTCTCCCAGATAGATTTAAGAGTCGCTGATGTCATGAGCCAAAGCCTTGTGCTCTTTGGGGGCGTATTCGGACTACAAGCATCCAAGTGAGATAAAAGGAAAACATTCCTATTTGGGCAGTGATTGAGAGTGTGCCTTATTTACAGCTCACAGACTCAGCATGTACAGTCCTACCAACTTCTCTAGAGTACTTGTCAAACAGTCCCTAATTAATCTTTCTGATCCCCCTGAGAAATGGGCAGATCGCAGTATATTCCCCTTAACCATCTGGGAAACACAGGGGACCTCTCCTTAAGGCTCTGTCCCAGCTAGAAATCAGGAACGCTTGGTCCCCAGGGCTCTCTGCCTGGCTGGGCTGCAGCTGAATGGGATAGGGTGGGGAGGTGGGGAAGAGAAGAGTCCTTTTTGTTACTGTTTAGTCATTTTTAGTTGTGTCCAACTCTTCGGGATCACTTTTGGGGTTTTCTTGGCAGAGATGCTAGAGTGGTCTGCCATTTCCTTCTCCAGCTCATTTGACAGATGAGCAAACTGAGGCAAACAGGGTTAAGCTACTAAGTGTCTGAGGCTAGATTGGAACTCTGGTCTTCCTGCCACAATGCCTGGGGCACTATCTATTGCTCCACCTACCTTTATGAAAATGTGTTGGCCTATCTGATTTGATTAAGTCTTAAAAATCATGGTCAAGACATGTCAAAAAGCATGTAGGATCCAGGAGACACCTTAGAGACAGAGATTTTATTTTTACAAAGAAGGAAGCTAAGGCCCAGAGAAGTGATTTGTCCAAGGTCCCCTGGGTAGTAAATAGCAGAGCTGGGCCTCTGCTTTCAAATCCTATGCTGCTTCTACTACGTTCTTGCTGCAAATAAGAGAGGTAAAATGGCTAAGATTTAGAGCCTCTGCATCAATATGGTTCATTTTACAAATTAGGAAACTGAGGTCTAGAGAGGGGATTTGTGTGATTCTATGATTACCTCGTAGTGGAAATGGACATTCAAACCTTCTGCCATACCAAGAGATAATGTACGTGAAAGTCAAAATGCGGGGCTGAGAATGGTAACAGTCGCCATGATGATGAGTATAAATGGATAGCGCCTTTGAGATGTGTATCATGCCCCTCTTTTTGTCTGTTCTTCCTGGTGTAGCTGACTCTGGAGGGAGCTGTGATTTATAGTACGTGCTCAGGACAAATCCATCCATATGTCTGTGTTTGTGAGCAGATTGTGGGATTCTTCTAATGGGGAATTCTAGAAGCTTGGTGCTACAAGAGACCTCAAAAATTGTCCACTTTAACCCCCTCATTTTACAGAGGCCGAGAGCTGGAGGAATTTGGCCAAGCCAGGGTTAGGGAATCTGCAGCCTTGAGCCACATGTGGTCCAAGCGGCACTTGAGGACTTAGAGGACCACATGTGACCTCAGGGCCACAGGTTCCCCGCCCCTGGGCTAGGGTCACATAGGTACTGAGTGACAGGGACAGGCTATCAGCCCCATTTTCCTGACCACACCTAGGATGGGGATGTTTCTGTTCCATTAAGCCATCCTTGCCCATCTCATCCCTTTCAGTAATTTTCCATGGGTTTTGCTGGTAGATAGAAAGCCACTTCAGATACTCTCTGCTCATGCAGGGTTTTCTATTATTTTATATTTTTCTAAAATTGTTCAGTTTCCTCTTAACAATAAAGGACCCTTATATTCTGTATGACTGTCCAAGTTGCAGTTAAAGGAAGTTTCTGGAAATTTTGAAGAGAGGAGATGGGCTGGGGAATTGGGGTTTGCAGGCAGCAAAGCATTGGTGGGGGGAGGCAGAGAAGGGAAATTTGGGGGGAAATGTTAATAGTTTTCTTATTTTATTTGTGAACTTTACAGGGCACAAATTTTGTTTAGTTTGGGATCTTAAAAATGTCATCTCTCATTTGGTTGGCTCATAAAATGATCGTATTTGGTACATTTGGTTACATGAATTGGAGAGAGAGAATGGGTATGAAGGAAATAAGAAGGTTTTTTTGGGGGGGGCGCAATGCTGTTTCTAAGGACGTTATGATAATTGTGATCATTATTTCTTGTTAAGCAGCAAGGTTTTCCTTACCATAGCTCCTGTTTTAAGATGAGAGAACCGAGTCTTCTACAGTTGAAAGTCACGTGGATGAGCTAGGATTGAAACATAGGCCTCTTAAATCCAAGTTCAGTTCTCTATTATACTGTGCTGAGTATTTTTCCCCTTGGAAATTTACAGATTTTTGTTCCAGTACTTTCATATCTCATCAAAGTCAAGCTACTCAGACATTTCAGATGCTTCTTGAAAAGACACTCTATCCTTGGACAGCAGTAACCAGTGGATTAGGAAGGACTCAGGGACCACCATCAAAAATGAGACTTCCTGTTGCAGAGTAGCTGGGATATTATAAAAAGCTGCAGCCAGAAATTTGAGGCCTTGTCCTATAGAAGATTTTTCTCAGGTCCCCACGGTGTAAAAGGAAGGACCCACCTGACCTGGGGCTAGGCCTTCTATCCAAGTTAGTGTTTAAAGTGACTCTAAACCTTTTTGACACTTGCATGTGTGGCCTATGAGATTAGCAGGTTCCCTACCCCTGGATTAGAGCATCACGGAATCTCAGTTTGGAAAGAAGATCCCCTCTTATCCTATCCTTGAGGGGACATTGGCCAGCCTTCAATAATGGGGGCTTCCTGAGATAGCTCTTTTCCGTGGCCAGACAGCTTTGATGTTAGGTTATGGGGATCTCGTTACCAGTAATTTCTGCCCCCAATACAAGATCCTTGTTTTGTCCTCTGGAGCAGCACAGATAGGTAGATGAAATTCACTTCCTCTTCTCTAGCAGACCCTTTTATACATTTGAGGACACTTTTCTTTCCTCCCTTAGGATAACTTGCATTTCTCCAGTCTAGATGGTGTCCAATAGGGAAGGTTGTTAGCTTCACTTTTTTTGAGGGGGAAACCAGAACTATGATTTCATTAGTATAAAGAATTCCTAATGAGGAAAGTCCCTCTATCAATGTAGATTGTCAATTTATGGGGCAGCCAGGTGGCACAGGGGATAGAGTACCAGCCCTGGAGTCAGGAAGACCTAAGTTCAAATCTGGCCTCAGACACTCAATTAGCTGTGTAACCCTGGTCAAGTCAATTCACCCTGTTTGCCTCACTTTCCTCATCTATAAAATGAGCTGGAGAAGGAAACAGCAAACCACTCCAGCCTCCTTCCCAAGAAAACCCCAAATGGCGTCATGAAGAATTGGACACGACTGAAAAAAATGACTGAACAACAGCCGCAATTTATGGTATTGCTTGGGGTGGTGGTTGTTGGGGAGACTAAAGTTAAATGTCTTATCTACCGTCACATAATTTAGGATGTGTCAGAGCAAGGACTTGAACGCAGGTCTTCCAACTACAGCTGAGCTTCATCTCATTTCCTCTATAGCTAGCATTTACATAGAAATTTGAGGTGTGTAAAGTACTTTGTGTACATTATCTTATTCAATCTTCACAACAACCCTGGGAGGTAGGTGCTGTTATTATCCCCATTTTACAGATGAGGAAACAGAGGCAGACTGAGATGAAGTGACTTGCCAGGGTCACCCATGCTCTTTTACACCATGGGGACCTGAGAAAAATCTGTGTCTAAAAAAATAAATATCTAAGGCAGGATGAACTCAGCCCTTCCTGACTCAAGTTCAACTCTCCCCCCCACCCCCATGCCACTTAGCTGCCTTTATAATATAATTAGCACAAATAATAATAGCTCATGTTTATATAGGTTTTCAAACTTGCAAAGTACTTTATTTACATCATATCATTTGATTCTCACAGTAACTGTAGGAGCCCCTTGAAAGCAGGGACTTTCGCTTTTTTCTTAAATGTTGATTGATTGATTGAGGAATGTGCTTTCCATTTTACAGATGAGGTTACTGAGGCTTAGAGTGTATGTGTGAATGACTTTGTCTCTCTACTGGTGGGGTGGAATGTCACCAAACCCTAGAATCCCTGTTCAACCAGCTGGACCAATAGAAACTTGGTGTCCTGACCTAGTTTGAAAGGGTTCAGTGAGGGGTGCACTAATTATCAGATCCTCACAGACTGGGGGTAGAGAGGAGAATGACACCTTGAGTTTTGGAAGGTTCTGTCCCCAAACTCATGGCCATTTCTATCATGCTGGACTGCATGTCTGTCATCCAAGGACCATCTTTGGAGAGAGGCACATCACCTGATGCTCAGCTTAGTGGAGGGATGAAATTCTTTGACCACAGTGGGTCCAAAATACCACCTGCTAATATTTGCATGGTGTTGAATCAGCCTTGATGGACAGTAGCGACATTGATGAAATCTCCAGGTCTTCTGAAATATTGCTAGAGATGTACTTGAAAGATCTAATCTTACTGTAGATCTATTTTTTATCATAACCATCCCAGGGAACATAAAGCCCAGTGGAGAGTTCACACCTTTCAAACTAGGCAAGCGGAAAATAAAATAGCCAGAAAGCCCTTTTATTAAGAAGTAAATCCTTCAGAAGAAAGGAACATCAACGAGACATTATACAATCTGTAGAAGAGAGTTGAAGGAAGTTCAGAAGGGGAAAAAGACAAGTCAACCAGCCAAGTTAGCAAATATTTATTAAACACATACTCTATGCTAGGCACCGGACCAGGGGTGGGGAACCTGCAGCCTCGAGGTGACTAGGGCCCCTGCTTGAGAACCTAGAGGACCACATGTGGCCTTGAGGCCACAGGTTCCCCACCCCTGCAAGTACTGGGCATACAAAGAAAGGCAAAACATCAGTCCCTGCTCTCAAGAAGCTCACAGTCTAATGGGGGAGACATTGTGTAAACATCTACGTGCAAACAAAATATTGACATGGTTCATTGGAGGTGATCTCCAAGGGACTGCACTGGCTCTGAGGGGGATAGGAAAGGCTTCTTGTAGAAAGTGGGATTTTAACTGGGACCTGATGAAAATCAGATGGGGAAGATGAGGGAAAGAGCATTCCAGACATAGACAACAGCCAGTGAAAAGAAATGCCCCAGGTGGGGGAGAAGGCATGTCTTGTGTGAGGAACTGGAGCTAGGAGGCCAGTGTTACTGGTTCCAAGAGGACATTGGGAGAGGGGTGGAAAGGAGGAGGAAATAGGAAAAGAAGTTAAGTGCTTACCAGCAAGTTCAGATGTTAGAGTGTTAATGAGGGGAAGGTGGGAGAGCAGAACACAGAGCAGTTGGGAATTATGAGGAAGGAGAGTTTGCCTTGCATAGAGCAGCATTCAGAAAATGGCTGCTGTTGGTGGTGAATGGTGTTGTGAGTGAGGTTTAGTGCTGCTGGACAGTGTTCTCCCCTACGGGTTCTAGAATAATGCTGCTGGGCAGTGTTCTCCCTTGAGGGTTCCAGAATCTGGTGGAAGGAGAAGGTTCTGTCTGAGTGGTTCTTTCAGAAGCAAAGTTTGTTGAGCGTGGGCTCTGAGGAACTGTTCTTCTGCCACCAGGGAGAGGTTGGTACATTCCTGATTAGGCTCTTAGAGCCACTTTGCAGAGTGTAGCTGTCAGTGGGCCAAGTAGGAGAGGGCAGAAATGGGCACAGAGCAGCATTTTCTGTATCAATAAGAATGTAATTAAGCTTGGCCCAACATCTGAGCTTGGAGGACCATTCACTCTCTATCCTTTCCTTTCCTCCCACCCCACATGCTTCAGGAGCGGAACTGGGTAACCCCAGTGCTTGAGCCTGGTTCATAGGAAGCTGTAATGGACAAGATGCTTAGAGAGAAAATTGTTTTATGCCCCAGAGTCCACATCCCCAGACTCTTTATTTCAGTGCCAAGAATGAATCAAACTTTCTTGCCAGGAGAGCGGGCAAAGAAAGTTGATTGGGCAGCGGTGAGGGGAAGGATTAGCAACCTGAGAAGGCCAAGTCTGGCCTCACCTTGTCCCACGGCCACTGACTTGGGGCCCTTTGAACTTGGCCTTCGTGGCCACATACGGAGAAGTTTTCTATAGTGGTCTCTCCTCCCTTTTGTTGCCTCACTCACTCAGAATTAACTTTCAGACCTCCTCGCCAGTCCTAAATCCTGTTGTCTTGGTAACTATGTCAACCATTTGCTAGTTTCCCTGTGATTATTTGAGGAAGGAGAAAAAAGAGAATGGGAAAGTCTGGGAATGCACATAAGAAGGAGTGGGAGTACATATACTAATGCCTTAGGCCTTCCGTGGACCAGTGGGGATGAGGGGGTTGCTGGAGAACTACCCGGAGGCTTTCTAAAGGAAGCTTTGTTGCTGAAGGGGGAATCGTACTACCCAAGTATCAGGGACTGGTAGATCCATCCCAGGGTATCAAGTGACAGTGCAGAGACCAGGGAATAGGAGATGAAGCTTGGTGTAGTGGAAGCCCTAAATTTGGAATAAGTACCTGGGTTCAGATCCCTCTTCTGCCTTTGACTAGCTATCTGAACCTAGATATCACTTTTCCCTCTCTGCACCTCAGTTTCTTCATCTGTCAAGGCTGCTCTCGAATCTATGATCTGGTGACTTGGAGTTTTCGTGGGTTCTTTGGTGAAGGTAGGGAGACTCTAGATTTCATTAATATGCTGGCTCTAAGCACACAAGGTGTCAAGCTGCTTCTTTTTTTTGTTGTTGTTTTGGTGAGGCAATGGGGTTAAGTGACTTGCCCGGGGTCACACAGCTAGTGCGTATCATGAGTCTGAGTCTGGATTTGAACTCAGGTCCTCCTGACTCCAGGGCTGGTGCTAAAGGTGCCAAGCTTTTTAAGGGATTCATTAGCTTACTGCTTTGGAGTCCAGATCCTTCTGGGAGCTCCCATTAAAGAAAAGACTTTGCCTCGGTTTACCGGGGGGAAGTTCCTCACTCTGGTTTGCAGTGGGGAAATGTTAAGAGTTCCTTGGGCTTCAGTCCCTAACCATATTACCACCAACAAGGAGCTAATGTACAACAATGTGTGTGACAGACAGTGTTTGAAGGATCAGACAGATATAAGGTATTTTTATTGTTATTGGTGGGTGGAGAGAAGGAAAGTCTATTGGGGGGATCCAAACTCCCAGAACAGATGGAGTGTAAGTGTGTGTGTGTGTGTGTGTGTGTGTGTGTGTGAGTGTGAGTGCGCACGCGTGCTTATTTCATTCAGTACTTTAAAAAAAATCTGTGATTTTTTCAGTTTGGATTCTTTCCCTACATATAGACCAACTCTCCCTCCTCTCTTCCTTCTCTCCCACCCTCACCCTCTATTCTGGGTGTAGCTTATTTCATGGGTCACTAAGACCAAAAACTCCATCACCTGGTGATCAGTGATCCTGGGACCGCACATCTAAATAAAGCTGGAAGGACCCTTAGGGGCCACCCCGGCCCGTCCCTGAGTTTACAGATGAGGAAGCAGAGAAGCCCACAGAGGTTACATTAGTTACCCAGGATCACACAGCTAGTGAGTTACACAGCCAATATTTGAACCCAGCTCACTAAGGTTCAATTGAGTGGTTCTTTCCACTTTGCAATAACAACTGCGGGCATCTGGAAAGGTCTCTTACAGGACGTAATACTTGATTTGAGCCTTGAAGGAAACTCAGAATCTTAGAAATAGAGGGAAGATATTTCAGGCATGAGCAGGGAGGAGGAAGGCGAAGAGGTAGGAGATTGGGCCTAATTTGGATGAAACATAGCTTTAATGAAGGCAGATTACTCCCAGGTAATAATGCAAAACCAGTCTTTTTCTTTTTTTTTTTTGTTGGTTGGGCAATGGGGATTAAGTGACTTACTTGCCCAGGGTCACACAGCTAGTAAATGTTATGTGTCTGGAGCCGGATTTGAACTCAGGTCCTCCGGAGTCCAGGGCCGGTGCTATATCCACTGCGCCACCTAGCTTCTCCCCCAAAATCATTCTTGTCCAGTCGTTTTTCAGTCGTGTCTGACTCTTGGTGACCCCATTTAGGATTTTCTTGGCAAAGATACTGGAGTGGTTTTGCCATTTCCTTGTCCAGTTCATTTGACGGATGAGGAAACTGAGGCAAACAGGGTTACTTGCCCAGGGTCACACAGCTAGTATGTGTCTGAGGCTGGATTTTGACTCAGGTCTTCTTGACTCCATGCCCGGTGTTCTATCCACTGCTCCACCTAGCTGCCCTGATAGCCAGATTGTAAAAGGTTTTAAATGCCAAACAAAGGAGTTTTGATTTTGTCCTAGAGACGGCTGGAGCACCATGGTCCGTATCAATAACTAACGAAACTAACAAGATCGCTTTGGTTCTGTTTTTCCCCCAAAGGAGCAGATGGCCAGCTTATTTGGTGAAAGCAGAGGGCATATGATCTAAGGAGGACATACAGGGTTGGGGATAGCCCAGAAAATGTAGTTAGTTGCATCGGAGCAAGAGGAAGAGAAAGTGGGGTCCTACATGGAAAGGGGGGCTCTTCTCAGCCATCCAGCACCATCCAGACTAGCTTTTCAGAGATGATCTAGCTGTTGGTATCCTCATGCCCTGCCACCAACACCTCCTTCTGCCTCTGTCATCTTCTCACCCAGGGTGAAGAGGACGCATTGTATTTCAGCACCCGAGGCTAGCACCTCCCCATTGATCTCCTCACTCTTAGGATTCCCTACAACCTTGAGCATCTCAGCATTGGTAGGGTACTGGTGCAGGGCTGGCATCACCATCCCCACCCTGGCTGTGTGAGATCTTTCCATCGCCTGTTTAGTCAAACAGCTGGAGGCCTCCTAGAACCCTGCTCTGTGATCCCCTGAGAAGTCACACATCTTGGCCAATGCAGCTTGGTCCTGGCTACTGTTGCTGTTATAATGGCTCTGTCCCCTTTGGTTCTTTTTTTTTTTTTTTAATTGGGGTTAAGTGACTTGCTCAGAGTCACACAGCTTCTAAATTTCTGAGGCTGGATTTGAACTCAGGTCTTCCTGAGTCTGGTCCCAGTGCTTTTTGTACTACGGTACCACCTCAGTGATTCTTATGAGCAGAGGAGAAATCTTAGTGGTTCAGGCAGGTGGAGAGTGCCGCCATGTCACTGGTTCCTTGAAATACTGTGTGAAATGATGTTCCTGGGGGCAGGGACTCTGGTCACATTGACTCATGAAAGAATTTACACCCAGAATTGGGGGTGGAGGGTGAAGGAGAAGGAGGAGAGTAGGGGGTATATCAATAGGGAAAGAATCCAAACTGATGATATCATAGATTTTTTTCAAAATCACTTCCCAAGGAGCAGTGATTGAGCTGATTATCCTTCTATTCAAGGAGATGCAGGCTATACCTGTTCCACACCTGGAACTCTGGGTACTTTGGTGGTATTCCAGAAGATCACATTTGTTATAGCTACCATTTTGTAGAGGGGAAAATGAGTGCCCAGCGAGGTTAAGACCTTGTCCCCACGAAGTTGAACAAGTGGGAGTGAAGCCCAGGTTTGGGCATCCAACTCCAAATCTAGTCTTTATTTCTCCCTTCTATTCCATCTTTCCTGGTAGACGGTCACAGCGCAGTTCCTGGTGTGGGGCACTGGTTCAGTACACATTTCCCGTGGTGTCTTTCTTGAGTTTCCTCGGAAGTACAGCATACGGACAGGCTTGATCCATCTTATCTGAACAGATGACAGTGCAAAAAGCCTGGGGCTGCTCGGAGGAGAAAAGGGCTCTGGGTGGGCTGTGGGCTCCTCCTGCCTATTTGACAGGGTCTGATGATAGCCTTGGACAATTTCTGGAGGCCTGTGTTTTGCAGACCAATTGCAGAGAGCCAGAATGGGAGTGTAACCTCCAGATGGTTATGTCTAGAGGGAGTATTATTGGTTAGCTTGTCAAATCTGTTCATTTTTTTTTCTTAGACAAAGTTTCATTAGTGCCTTTCACTGTTATTTCTGCGTCTCTCCCTCCCCCATCCCACCTTCACACTGAGCCTTACCTTATAATAAAGAAAAAAAGCAGTTAAAGAGTGACCAGGTCCTAAAAGGATATCCCTTTACCTCTCCATTGAAGGGGAGGGAGATCCATTTCTTCATCTCCTTCCCTGGGCCAAGGTTGGTCATCATAATTACACAGCATCTGGCTTTATTTTATTGTGCTTTCCAGTTCTATTGCTATTGTTGCTGTTCAGTTGTGTCCGACTCTACTTGACCCCATGGACTTTGTCCGTGAGTTTTTCTTGGCAAAGATACTGGAGTGGTTTGCCATTTCCTTCTCCGGTGTGTCCCCATTTTATAGATGAGAAACTGAGGCAAATAGGGGTTAAGTGACTTATCCAGGGTCACACAGCTAGTAGATGTCTGAGGCTGGATTTGGACTCAGATCTACCTGACTCCAGGCTCTATCCACTGTACCACCTAGCTGCTCCGTTTATCTCTATAGTCATGTTCCAGTGAGAGGAGTGGCACACAGTGTAGTGGTTAGAGAGCTGACTTGGGAGCCAGAAAGATCTGAGTTCAAGGAAGGAAGTTAGGATGCTCTTTACAGATTTATCTCATTCGATCCTCAAAACAACCCTGGGAGCTAGATGCTATTATTATTCCCATTTTACAGTTGAGGAAACTGAGGCAGACAGCGGTTAAGTGACTGGCTTGGGGTCATACCTGGTAAGCGTCTTGAGGCTAAATTTGTACTCAGGTCTTCCTGACCCCAGATCCAGTGCATTATCCACTTCCCCACCCAAGTTCCCTCTATCATTCCTCCTTTAGTGTGGTTTCCAATAGCTTTCTCATCCTCGTCACCCTTCCTCTCTATTCCAATGTAATGAGTTTGTTTGATGGCTGTCTTCCTTATTCCTTCTAGACGTCACCCCTTTGCAGAGAGATCACTAACTGTCCTCATTACCTCCCTCCTCCAGGCTTCCCCAGGACACAGCACGTGTTGGGGTCAGCAGAAAGACATACTTTGTTTCCATATGATCATGGCCTCCCTTTCTGTATCTGTATGAGTGAATGGGCTAGAGGGGTAGACCGAGGCTGTGAATGGGCTGGAGGGGTAGACCGAGGCTGTGAATGGGTCAAGGGGCCTGTTGTTGGAGTCGGGGCTTAATGAGGTCCCTGCATTATATGGACAGAACCCAGGTAAATGCCTACATGCTGCTTGCCAAATTACTCTCAGCCTCCCTAGGTCATGCGATCTAAGACCTCAAAGGCCATCCAGCCCAGTCCCTCCTTTTATAGATGAGGGGGAGTTAAGGTCCTTTGCCAAGGTCACCCAGGTAATAAAGATCAGAGGCAGGATGTAAATCCATCTCCTCTGACTTCAGAGTTTGCACTTTCTACCCCCAGCAAAGTGGGAACCAGGAAGGCTGTGATCATTATCCCCATTTTTCATATAGAAGGTCATAGATAGAGGACTGGCGGGATGTTAGTGGTCAAGTTCAGCCCCTTCGTTCTACATGCAGAATGTGGGGAGCTGAGACCCAGAGAAATCCAGTGACTCACCTAAGGTGGCATAGATAGGGAATGATAGCCACAGGATTCGCACCCAGGTCCTCTGACTTCCAAGCCAGTGCTGTTTCTGCTTTTAGCATTCAGAGCACTAGACTGTGAGTGAGTGAGTCACAAAACATGCCACTGTGACAATACCTGTGTAACCTTGGAGAAATTACCTCAACTTCCGAAGCTTAGTTTAACTCATTTGCCAAATTGGGATAAGTGATCCCTGCCCTGGTTCCTGGGAAGATCCTGAGATAATAACAAATCACTTTTAAGGTTTGCAAAGTGTTTTGTTGTTGTTGTTCAGTCACGTCCAACTCTTCTGGACCCCCTTTGGGGTTTTCTTGGCAGAGATACTGGAGTGGTTTGCCATTTCCTTCTCCAGCTCATTTGACAGATGAGGAAACTGAGGCAAACAAGGTGAAGTGACTTGCCCAGGGTGACCTAGCTAGCTGGTAAGTGTCTGAGGCCAGATTTGAACTCAGGAAGATGAATCTTCCTGTATTCACTGTGCCACCTGGCTGCCTTACAAAGTGCTCTACAGATGTACAAAGAAGTGCAGAGAGGTTAAGTCATTTGCCCCCAGTCACCCAGCTAAGTGCCCCAGAACTGTGGCTTGAACTCAGGTCTGAGGATCTTTGTGTAGTCCTGTGTGATAGCATTTTGTATCTCTGGATAAGGATCTCAGGATAATTTGATTTTTATTCTTGAAGGGGACCTTAGAAAGTTCATCTGGTACAACCCTCTCAGTTTACAGATCAGGAGACTGAGGCTGAGATTAAATGCATTGTCCCCACATCACCCAGATAATGAGTAGCAAGCAGAGCCTGGCCTCAAACCCAGGTCTTCTGAAGTCAAATCCAGCATTCCTTCCATCAGATCAGGCTGCCTCCCTAAAGGATTATTCTATCTTCTGTGAAGTCCCCTGGTTCAATCTGTTGTAGAGAGGCAGAAAAGAAGACTTAGGTATGGAGTCAGTGGGTTTGAGTTAAAGGCTTAGGTCCATTCATTCCTGCTTGTGTTGACCTTGAGCAAGTCACTTAACCTCTCTGGGACTCAGTTTCCTCATGTGTAAAATGTGGGCGTTGGATTAAATGACCTCTGTCTGAAGTCCCTTCCAGCTCCAAAGCCATGATCCCAATATGTGAGGAGGAGGTGTCTGCCTTCTTCATTTCTCCCCCTCCCCCTCCTAGCTTGCATTTCTCACCCTCCCCTCCCCCACCCCACCCCAGCTCCATTTCCTCCAGTCCTTTGCTGAAAGAGTTAACCAGATGCCTGCCTGGAGCTTCTGCTCTCCCTCCTGGGCTCCCCACTTTTTTACACTCCAGTGAATTAAATGTGGCTGCCTATTGTCAGAAGACAAAGTTTGATGTTTGATATTTATTACACCTTGGTGCTACAAAATGTCAAAGGCACACATGCTTTCAAGAAATACTGGCAGGAAATAAAAAGCGGAGCATATGTCTACTGAGTTCAGGGCAAGGCTGGGTGGCAGACTGAGGCCACCCCCAGTAGCCTGGGGCACTTCGGATTTGGCAGCTGCCAATGACAGCCGATTTGGCCATTTTGGTTTACCGGGAGCTTAGCCTGAGTCACAGGGAGACCACTCTACCCTCTCTAAATAAACATTCCCAGTTCTTGGATTATTTTACTGGAGAAGGATTCAAGATGACGTGAAACATAGCCAAATTATTACCGTAGAGTATGGAGAGGCATGGAAGCAGAGGGAGGCGTGGGTTTGAAGGCCAGTCCTGGTGGTGTGACCTTGGGAGAGTGATCCCATCTCTCTTGGCCTCAGTTTCCTCATCTGTAAAAGGATTGACTTGTATTAGCTAGGTCATTGCTGAGATTCCTTCCACTTTTGAATCCTCCAAATTCCATTCATAGGGAAAAAAAGATGGGAGGCATTGAGGTGTGGTGGAACCAGTCCTGGGCCAGGACTCCAACATGCCATGAGACCTTATGCAAGTCACCCCCCTCCCTGAGCCTCAGTTTCCTCCTTTGTAAACTGAAAGGGTTAAACTAAGTGGCTAAGGTCCCTTGCAGCTGTAAAATGAGAGGTGGGACAAAGTCTAGGGTCCTTAACCTGATGCCCATGAATTTGTTTTTAAAAAGATTTTGATAACTATATTCCAATAATTGGTTTCCTCTATAATCCCACGTGTTTTATCTTACACATTTAAAAACACGATTGTGCAGAGAATTCTCCAGGCTTCACTAGACGGATTACCTGAAGGGGTCTAGGACACCAAAAATGGTTAAGATCCCCTGGCCTAGAGAATTTCTCAGGTCCCTTCCAGCTCAAAGAATCTGTGACATGTTGTTTCTCCCCCTCCTCCTTCCCTGCCTTCCCTTCCCACCCCCATCCCCAATCTATTTTCCTTTGGGCTTTTAAGTTTTATTTCTATTTTTCCCACTTAGGCACCATAAAAGCACATGGTTAAATGTGATATTTTTACCCAGAGGGAGGGGGGGAGAAATATGGATCTGTAAGTTTTATAGTTTTTTTCCCCCTTTAATAATAATGCGTTAAAGATGTTTGACATCTGTAACAAACAGCTGGTATCCTGTTATGGAAGAATGTCCTTTTATTTCAGAGCAGGTTGAACTGTCATTAATAGTATAATTAGGTGATTATCACCATACAGCCGAAAACTGCTTAATTGCATAGATAGCTTTTCTAGGATTCCAGTCTTTTTATGGTTATATTTGTTTTAGCAGTTTGAATTTTCATTATATTTTGTCATTTGCTACGTTGTGTTGTGGGCTTTTTTTTTTTTTTTCTTTTTAATGTGTTTGACAGCTGTATGTGGGTAGCATTTGGTACTGGTGCACTGACTGGTATTAATGCTGGAATGAGGAAGCCACCTGGAAGAACATTTCTGTCCCTTCAGGCCCTGTTTTAACCCACTTTGTGCCAGGCCAGAGGCAGGAGCAGGGCAGGGAGTCCCAGGTGTCCTTTGATTTACCTGATCTCAGTGTGGATAATGGTATGAAATTAGACATTTAACCCCAGAGCTAAGGTTGTCGGTAAAAGGGCCACTTTTACAATGCAATTTATTTTTATGGCCCATCCTTAATACACAATCTTAGCAAATGCTCTAGAGAAAAAGGGTATTTAAAAGGAGATTGCCAACTCCTTGTAGGGTCCCAGATTTTAAGTTGAATTTTAAAATAGACTGGTTTATTTTTATTTGTCTGTTTGCTTGTTTTGCTTTGCATTAAATTTAACAGGAAATGTCTTACAATCCCAGCTGGAAGGTGGTATTTAGAGTTTTAAAGGAATCTTCCAACTCATCTAGCCCAACCCCATCATTTTACAGAGAAGGAAACTGACTCCCACAGTGGTTGGGTAAACTTGCTTAACACCACAAAGTTAGATTTTCTCCCTCTCTCATTCTCTCTCTGCCTCTCTCCCACCTTTTTCTTGTTTTTTCTCTTTCACACCCTTCCTTCATTCTCTCCTTTTGCTTCTTTCTTTTTCTTTCTCCTTTCCTCTTTTTCTTTTCTTCCTTCCCCTTTCTTTCTTCCTTCCTTTTTCTCCCTTGCTTCCCCTTCCTTTCTCTTTCATTCTTTCTTTTCCTTTTCTCTCACCCTCCCTCTCTCTCTCTCCCCTTTTCTTTTTCTTTCCTTCCTTTCACTTCCATTCTTCCTTCCTTTTTCTCCCTTCCCCTTCCTTTCTCTCATTCTTTCCCCCTTTTCTCTCATCTCTCTCTTTTACCCTCCCTTTCTTCCATTTTAAATTCTAGGAAGCTTTTTAAAACCCCCTTCCAGCTGTCCATAAGTGGTCTGGGATGCTGTGGGAGCTAAAAATGGTCATTTCCACGACTGCTGCACTTTAAAAGTTACAAAACTACCCTGTGAGGTCTGTACTTGAGGAGTATTATGCACATTAACACTTGAAGACACTGAAGCCTATGCAGGTTAGGTGTCTTATTCTTGGTCCTCTGGAAGGTGTGGGAGGTGGGGGCCTAATCCTGGTCTCTCAGCCGGTGTCTCTTGAACAGCGCCATGCCATACCGTACCTCTGAGACCTACTGTCCGAGGCCATAGGCAGTGGAGAGATGGATGGCTTCTTGTTGGGTTTGTCTTGGAGGGAGGAGATTCCTGGAAGGGGATTCCTGTTTGGGTGTGCCTCCCCTCTGCTGATTACTTCCTACTCTTCTTTTCGTTGCTTGTGTTTTGTACATAGTTATTTGTTGTTTTCTCCCTAAAGATGATGAGCTCCTTCAGGGCAGGGACTGTCTTCTTGGCCTTTCTTAGTACTCTTAACACCGGGTTGTTGTTGAGTCATTCAGTGGTGTCTGACTCTTCCTGACCCTCTGGACCATATTGTCCATGGGGTTTTCTTGGTGAAGATACCAGAGTGGTTTGCATTTCCTTCTCCAGGGGATTAAGGCAAACAGAGGTTAAGAGAACTCTGGTCTTCCTGACTCCAGAACTAGCACTCTATCCGCTGAACCACAGTACATTCTTAATAAATACTCATTTACTGACTGATTGACCAGATGGCTTCTGAGGCTTTTTCCAGCTTTGGCATCCACAGTTCTAATCATTGCTCTTTATCCCGGCGGTCTTTTTTTTTTTTTTTTTCCTGAGAACAGGAGATTGAAGTGGTTGAGAATTTCATTGTGCAATGAAACACACTGAGCTTTTCAGTCTGTGGGTCTGGGGTGACAGCCCATGGCAGGGTGCCACACCCTGGCTACAGAGTGCTTGGGAGAGTTTTTTATAGGTCACCTCTCAAGTGTGCAGCCGCCACCCTCTGTTGTCCCCAAATTGGGTGAGAGCCAGCCCAGTAAAACTCCTTATCAAGATTCATAGGCCTCTCATACAGACTCTCCACCTTCCTACCCTCTCTCTTCCCCTGTCTTCCTTCCAGCTCAGTAGGTGACCCTTCCTTCCAGCTCACTGAGAACAGCCCAGCTAGTACCCCATTCCTTCCCTTTCCTTCCCCCCTTCCTCCTTCTCTTTCCCTTCCCCAGAAGAAAGAACACTGGAGAGGTTGCTTGGTATAGTGGAAGACCATTGGACTGGACCTTGGAAAACTTAGGGTCTTGTCCCCATTCCGTCTGCTTTACTCCAGGGGGCAAAGCCCCTCTCTGGACCTCAGTTCTTTTTGCCTGTAACAGAAGGGGATTAGACGACATGATCTGTAAGAGTCCCCATTCAGTACTACTTATCTATGAGCCGTTGACATAGCATTTTTGAGAGACTGCTGGCCTCAGGTCTGCGAGAGGCCGAGACATTACCAAAGTTTGGCAGAGATGGGAGCAGAGCCTTACTGTCTATATCTGACCTTAAGGAAGTGTAACTTGAGTGCTGTGCTTGGCGTTAGGTGTCTTGGGTCTCTGTCTTGTTTAACAAAGATGTTGCACCTCTGGGTGTTGAGGCAGCTAAATGTCCGGAAGACCTGAGTTCAAATGGGGCCTTAGACACTTATTAGCTTTGTCAGGTATTTAACTTATCTGCCTCAGTTTCCTCAGCTATAAAATAGACATCATCATGGCTCTCACCTTGCAGGGCTGATGTAGAATCAAATGAGATGATATTCATAAAATTGTTCTCTTTCTTTCAAAAGTAATTATTCTCTGTGGATTATACCTAGGGTTGAGGTAGCCAAGTATTGGTGTATGGTATCTGATGGCAAGAATGCTAGACTCAGTCAGAGGAGGTAATGTATTTCAGTGTAGTACAAGAGCCCTGGACTCTGGTGTCAGAGGTCCTGGGTTCAAATCCCACCACTAATGCTAACTACCTGTGTGACCTTTGTTAAATCATCTACGCTCCCTGGGCCTCAGTTTCTCCATCTAAAGGAGGGAGTTGGGGCAGCTGGCCTCCAAGGCCTCTTCCAGCCCTGCATCTTGGAGCGTTACTTGAGTTTTGTCTGTGCTGCTTACTAATTGTGCAACCTCAGCCAAGTAATTTCCCCTTCCCTGGGCTTCTATCCCCTCCCCTGTGAAGTGAGGATCATTCTTACATTACCTGTGAAACTGGGTGGTTGTAACCCCCGGGGCTGCCATATTTGCACATAGGCAGATAGGTTTTTTTTATCTAGACCTAGAAGGCATCTGCACACAGGAATGCCTAACATATTGGGGACTTGTAAATATGCATTAATAAGAGTAAGAAGAGGGCTGTGAATGGAGGAATATCCCAGGGTGGGGAGAATGAATGAGAAGGAAATGTCAGAAGCCTCCCAGAAGAAAAACACAAGACTGAATTTGAGTTAGACAGATTGGGCAAGAGTTAGACAAGGGGTCCTGGTTTGACACTGTTTGACCTTGGTTAAGTCACTTCTGAAATGCCGGGTCTCATCTGTACCATCTGTGAAGTGGGGGAGAACAAGATGAGTGCTCTCTAAGGTTCCTTCCCTTGATAGTCGTTAGAGATGGCTGCTGATGGTTATTATTCAGACAGTGTGTTTGTTGCTAGGGGCCAACAATATGGAAGGCAAAACACAAAAAGGAAGTGACTCAGTATCTCAGAGGGGCAAAGAGGGAAGAGAGCTGTGGTTTGATAGAACAACATTTCAGCCTCATTCCTTCCTTCTAGGCTGAACTGGACAGTGAGGCTGTAGGTTCAGGTAGAGTCCAGGGACAATGGAAAACCACACAATGAGAGGGGCCCATAGCAGCAATCCAAACATGTTGAGCCCTAAGGCTTTCATCCAGGCAGCATTGAAGAGTGGTCAGAGAGCCCTCCCTGGACTTGGAGTCAGAAGGTGAGATGCAGGTCTCCGTTCTGATGCTCCTGGCTGTGTGACTGTGAACAAGCCATGAGCCTCGCAGAAACCTTATGGAACCCCTCAGGGTCACTGTGTAGGAGGGACTACGCAGCAGCAGGCCTTGGAAATAGTTGCATGAGAGAGTTAGAGGGCCTGAAGAAAAAGAATGAAGCTCCTTCATAGTCTCTCCTGAGAATCTCAGAGCTGTGGAGAGGTCACCTAGTTTAAGCAATGTTGTTCAGTTGTGTCCAACTCTTGGTGACCCCATCTGGGATTTTCTTGGCAAAGATACGGACTGGTTTGCCACTTCTTTCTCCAGGTTTAAGCAATACCCTTCAACAATGCCCCTGACAAAATAGTCACCAGCTTCTGGCTGGATACACCTTAAGTCACAGGGAAGGGAGCTCTGTAGCTTTCAAGGCAGCGCACTTCACTTTTAGACAGGAAAGTTCACCCTTCCATGTACCCCAAATTTGTCTCTCTGCAACTCGTACCCGTTCAAACCATTATTCCTACTTCTGCCTTCTGGGACCAAACAGAATAGTCAATAACAAAAACAACAAGAATATAATAAAATATTTTAATTAATATAATATAATTAATATAACAATAATCCCAATAATCCTTCTGCTATAGGACAGTCCTTTAATTACTACAGGATCTGAGAATATGCCCTACTCCTTTGTGTTCTCTTCTCCATGATTCCCTTAGCCTTCCAGTTTGTCCTGGTGATCCACTGGTCACATTTACCTTCATTCAGAGCAGGCAGAGCAACACGGTAGCTTCAATGGATCCCAAGGTCCAGATTTGGAAGGAACCTGGGAGATGTGGAACCACTTCTTCATTTTACAGATGAGGAAAATGAGTCTCAGAGAAGTTTTAACTTGCCCTAGAATATGCAGGGAGTAATGACAGAGCTTGGATGTGACTCCAAGGTTTTCTGACTTCAAGGCCAGCCAATTTACTTTCCATTAGACCAAGCTATCTCTGGATAAAAAGACAATGTTGGTTGACTGCCGAGTCAGCATTTATTAAGCGCCCGCTATGTGCCAGGCACTGGTGATACAAAGAAAGGCAGACAGCCCTTATTCTCCACTAAAATTTCAAGTGAAGAAGTTAAGGGTGGCCAGGATGAAAGGAAGGCCCGGCCTCCTGCTTTACTTGAATTTTGCATAGAGAGGCAGCCTGGAATAGGGAAGGAGCATTGGCTCGAGAGTCAGAAAACCTCAGTCCCACGCCCTGCTCAGTCACTGTTGGAGCTCCGACCTTGGACCTTAAGTTCCTGGCCTGTAAAAATGAGAAGAGTGGCTTAGGAGGTGTCTTCCAGTTCTAGCACCCTTCAAATTTCAAAATCAGTGATGGCGCTTCTCATGCAAAGTGCCCAGTGATGACTGTAGCTCAGAGGCAGTCAGGGCTGGGATCTGGTGGAGAGGGTTAGAGTGGAGCCAGGAGCCCTCTCTTCCTGTGGTGGGAGATCATTTCCTGAGGCTCATTAAAGGGGAAGCTTGTGTGGGGACTGAGGAGGCTGAAGGGATGTGGGGAGGAGGTTTGTTAGGGAATTCCCATTGTAGTCTGACAGCTGGGTTTATCACCAGGGCCAGGCAATCATCAGATCAGCCCTTTGGCCTTGGAAAGAGGCTTGCTTGCTTTCTTTCTCTCTCTTTCTTTTCTGTTCTTTCTGTCTGTTCTTTCCTGTTTCCTCTTTTCTTCCTTCCCTTTTATCTTTCCTTTCTTTTCCTTTCTCTTCTCTTCCTCCCCCTCTTTCCTTCCTTCCTTTCTATCTTCCCTTCTTTCTTTTTTTCTTTCACTCACCCTCCCTTCTTCCTTCCTTCCTTCCTGTGTGATCTTGGTCATTGGTTTGTTCTTTGACCAGGATTTTTACCAGCCACTTATTGGAGTCCTAAGTATGGCAGCTGTGGCCTTGAAAACAGCAGTAAGATCAAGGTGTGGGAGACAATCCTTTCTCTTTGGGTCCCAATGTCCTCAGCTATCAGATGATAGGCTTGCACCATATTGCCAATGTCCAGGGTCTTTTCCTTTGTTTTGTGTTCTAAAGTTCCCTTTCATCCCTAACATTCTGTATTCTAAGCCTAGTGTTTGAAAACAGCTTAGGTGTTAAGAAATGAGTTCACAGGATCATAGGATTTAGAGCCAGAAGGGTCCTACAGATTTAGTTTGAGCGCTTTTTCCAAAGGAGGGTACTGAATGATTGCCCCCTATTTTTCTGTAGCTTGGGGATCTGCTATCCCTTGGTCCTTTGGCCTGTGGGTGGAATTGGGGAACAGGATTTGGACTGTCTAGCTGGACCATAAAGGTGTTATGTAAATTTGAGGTTTGATTGTTGTGCCCTTGTGTTTATATTTGCTTAGCCACCATTCCAGTTGCTTGGGTCATGGGAGAGACCTTGGCACTCCCTGCCCTGAGAAAAGCTGAGAATGAATACACAGGGTCACATGTGCTAGCGGGCAGAAGGCCCGCTAATGCTGCTTTTCTCCCGTGAAATCCTAAAATCAGTGGTGGAGCTTTCATGGAAAGTGCCCAGTCCTCCCCCCACCCTCCCAAGGCATAATGGAGGAGGCCATTTGTTTGTTCTTTGCCCAGGATTTTTACCAGCCACTTATGGAGTCCTAAGTATGGCAGCTGTGGCCTTGAAAATAGCAGTAGGGTCAAGGTGTGGGAGAAAGACATGACACACCTATGTGTTTCAGCTCCTTCTAACTGATGCTGCAGAAACTGGTGCTTGTGGCCTGGCTCTTGAGGTAGCCTGGGTCAGGAAAGGCTGGAATGATAAGGGAGCTTGCACGTATATAACTGGGAAGCATATTGATTCGTTGGTCAGTAGTTCATATAAACGCCTCCCTTTGGCTTTGAAAACCCTTCCTAATCTGGCCCCTTACTCTCTTTTCTGTTTCATTGCATCTTATTCCCCTCCACCATCTAGTGACCCTGGCCTCTGCCATGTTCCTTGAACTGGATACTCTGAGCATTTCCCTGGCTGTCCCCCATGCCTGGAATGCTCTTTTTCCTTATCCTCACCTTTCACATTTCCCTCCATTCCTCTAAGGCTCAGCTCAAGCCTCTCCTTCTGACGGAAGCCTTTCCCAGCCCTCCATCTCTTCTTAGGGTCTTCCCTTTGAGATCACTCCCAATTTATCCTTTCTGTATTTTGTGTGTAGTCATTTGTATTTTGACTCCCCCTTAGAGAGAGCTCCTTGAGAAAGGGACTGGTTTTACCTCTCTTTGTATCGGTAGAACAATGCCTGGCACATGGTAGGTGCCTAATAAATACTAGTTGACTGTGACTAACAGTAGTTGTACTTCACTGGCAACAACTGTGAGGTAGGGAGACCACATATACTAATCCCCATTTTACACATGCAGAAACAAAGGGGAATGTGACTGGACCAAGGCCACACAACAAGGACGTGTTAAGGCCAGGTTTTGAAACCCAGTTCTCCTGACTCCAGGGCTCTTTCTGTCCCCCTAGTAGATAGGGAGCCAGGCTGGAACAGTGCCAGACATTGTTTGAGTCAGGGAGAGTTGGGTGTAAGTCTCATGTGTGGCTCTTCATAGCTGTGTGACAGGAGGCAAGTGTGTATGGGGTGACCGGAATGCCCTTGGCACATAGGGTTGTTGTGGGGACCCATTGAGATACGTACACAGATAAAGCATGCATGTCAGCTCTTATCAAGACCGTGCTCTTGACACCTCCCCTTTTAGCCTAGGAGAAGCACTGAAGGTCTTTAGAAGGGAGACTTTTGTATTTAAGGTAGACAGGCCCCGGGTCTCTGGAGGCAGGAATATCTGAGTTCAAGATAGCCGTTCTCAAACTTTTTGGTCTCAGGATCCCTTCATATTTTTAAAAAATTATTGAGAAACTCACCCCAAACAGCTTTTGTTTATATGGTTTCTGTCAGCCTTTACTGTGTTAAAAAATTAAAATGTCTCAGTCTATTATGAGGTAGCTAGGTGCCTCAGTGGATAGAATAATGAATCTGGAGTCAGGAAGACCTGAATTCAAATCCAGCCTCATATACTTACTAGCTGTGTGACCCTGAGTGAGTCACTTTACCTCTGTTTGCGTAGGAAGCAGCCAGGTGGCTCAGTGGATCTGGGTCTGAAGTCAGAAAGACCTGAATTCAGATCATGCTTATTACTGTGTGACCCTGGGCAAGTCACTTGACCTCTTTTTGCCTTAATCCACTGGAGAAGGAAATGACAAACCACTCCAGTATCTTTGCCAAGAAAACCTCATAGATAGTATTGGCGTGCTGTGGTCCACAGGGTCACAAAGAGTCAGATATGATTGAACAACAGCAACAAAAGTGTAATTATGAAAATAGTTTTGACCTTGAGGACCCCCTGAAATCCTTGGGGATTCTCAGACCACACTTGGAGAACCACTGCTCTAGGGGTGGTTGTGAGGCTCAGAGGAGGTAAATATTTGTGAAGTGCTTTGCCCATATGAGTATTCACTCTGGTGATGATGATGATGGTGATGAAAATGATGATAATGGTCTGAAAACTAAAAGGATTGTGTGATCTTGGACCAGGCAAGGAAGCCTGCCCTGCATCTGTTAAATGGGGACAATAAAACTTTTCCCCCCTGCTTCACTGGACTATTAGGAGGAAACGCATTTGTAATTCTTAAACCACTTTAACCCTTTCATCTCCAGAGTTTCACCCTGGGGCCCGGCTGTTCTGCATTTGGGGCCTCAAGCTGACCTTCACTCCCTATTTCCTGCCATCCTCTCCCTAGCTGCCTGGAACAGAGATACAATCTTCTCTGCTATTGTTCCAGGAAGGGGCGGGTCCAGTTACTCCCCACTCGCCATCACCACTTTCACTCGGTCCCTGTCCCTGGTCACCACTCCTCTGTCTGGGTTGGATGGCATCCCCCTGGAGATCCGGGACTGTCTTTGCTTTTGTATTTGTAAAATCCCTGGCTCATCACGCTGTGCTGAACATAAAGAACTAGGGGTGGGGACCAGACCTGTGATTTAATTGGTAGAAGGAACTCCCTCTGTCAATGCTAATGTCAATTTATAGTCTTAGAGAATGTCTAAAGCACCAGAGGTGAAAAGTCACTGGGACTACAGTCAGAGGAAAGACTTGAATATCTAGGTTTTTGAGGCTGCTCTTAATAAAATTTTTCATTCATTTGTAGAAATGTGAACTATTATAATAATATCGTAGACCTTTTTTTCCTCCTGAGGTAGTCAAGGTTAAGTGACTTGCCCAGGGTCACACAGCTAGTAAATGTCCGAGGTCAGATTTGAACTAAGGTCCTTCTGATTCCAGGGCTGGTGCTCTATCTACTGCACCACTTAGCTGCCCCTGTCATAGGGGCATAGGGACCTTACAAACCAACTAGTACAACCCCATCATTGGACAGGGGAAGAAAAAGAGTCCCCAAGTGGGCATGTGACTTGTCCAGTGTCCTAGGCAAGTTGGTGGCCAGGCTGGCACTAGAAATCAGGTCTCTAGACTCCTGCTTTTCTCCCCTTCCCCTCCCCCCCATTGAAGGCCATCTCTGACCTGGGTTAAAGGAGCCCCTTTCCCAGCCCCTCCCCCCCTTTCCATTTTCCCTGG